>NC_133415.1:41340000-41350000 GCF_049350105.2 Macaca mulatta | reverse complement strand
GTTTCGGCGAGACCTCCCTCCGTGCCACCTCGACTTTCAGTAACAGTGGCCGCTAGGTGATGCCCGAAGACAACCGATGCCTGCAAGTGTCAGTCATCACGGAAAAGAAGTGAAGGATGGATCGCTCTGGGTCGGGGTGGAGGTTGGGGAGGGGGATGCGGCGGAGGCACACCGCGTCGCCGGCGTCTCCCGGATCCCTCTCAGACCAGGCCATTTCCGGGCCCAGGGAGTCCTCCCACGCGATGCCCGCGACTGGTCGACCAGAACCCCCAGGGGCACAGCCAAAGTTTCTGCCCCTGGGATCACCTGGCACTTCCATTCCCCCAGAGAGAAGAGAGGACCAGGGGTGCGGGGCGCGTGGAGGACGCCAGGGGTGGAGGTGGGAGCTACCAAAGACACAAGTGCGGTCATTAGCGTGTCAGAGTGGACTCCAGACCCACGACCTCAGAGAGGCAATCCCTGAACGAGTGTTAGTGCATGACATCCACGCTCCCGGACACGGCGTGGATTTCACGGGGAAAGCAGTGCACATCACACTCCCTTCCTGTTCCGGGGCAAGATTTTGCTCCCGAAGTACCCATTTCTCAACCGTGTTCCCCAAAGTCCACCCTGTCGTGAATCAGTCATGAATCTAGTCAGTACGGTGAATCGCGGAGCAGCCACATCCCACCACGAAGATCGGAGTCCGCACACTACACATCGCCCCACGCGGTGTCTCCCCACAAGAACATCACCGCCGTCCTAGCCGAGTAGTGATACAGTGCCATTTCTTTCATTTTCTCTTTCTCGCTTGCTATTTATTTATTTATTTATTTATTTATTTTTGAGACAGAGTCTCACTCACTCTACAGCCCAAGCTGTAGCGCTGTGGCACGATCTCGGCTCACGGCAACCCCCGCCTCCCAGGTTCAAGCGATTCTCCCGCCTCCGACTCCCGAGTAGCTGGGATCACAGGGGTCTGCCCCACCGCACCCGACTCAGTTTTGTAGTTTTAGTAGAGACGGGGTTTCACCACGTGGGCCAGGCTGGTCTTGAACTCCTGACCTCCTGATCCGCCCGCCTCGGCTTCCCAAAGTGCTGGGGTGACAGACGTGAGCCACCGCGTTCAGCCCCTACGGTGCCATTGCTTGGAAATCACTCGTGGGAACACACACTTATGGGTCACGTGTGAAGAATTTTCCTTTGTCTATTTTTTTTCCCCTTTTTTTCGTGTGTGTGTGTGTGTGTGTGTGTGTGTGTGTGTGTGTGTGTGTGCGTGCGTGTGCGCGCGCGGTGGGACGGAGTTTCGCTCTTGCTGCCCAGGCTGGAGTGCAATGGCGCGATCTCGGCTCACTGCAACCTCCGCTTGCCAGGTTCCAGCGATTCTCCTGCGTCTGCCTCCCGAGTAGCTGGGATTACAGGCCTGCGCCCCCATGCCCGGCTAATTTTGTATTTTTAGTAGAGACGGGGTTTCTTCATGTGGGTCAGGCTGGCCTCGAACTCCCGACCTCAGGTGATCCACCCGCCTCGGCCTTCCAAAATGCTGGGATGACGGGCATGAGCCACCGTGCCCGGCCTTAGCCGTTTATTTTAAAGTCGAGGAGCTTATCAGGGAAATACGAGAAGTTTGGACATCACAGGTGACAGAGAGAAAGGTCTGCAAATGGCCCTTCCATCCAAGTGGGGACCCGGCCTCGATCTCCCGAAATCATGCACCCAGTGGGGAAGCCCGGCAAGGCCCGTCTGTGTAGATTCCTCTCGGCCTCTCTAAGCACGCACTTCTCACTTTGGTGGAAGGGGCAGGGCCCTCTCTGGGACGGGGGAATCTGACAGACAAAGAGACAGACGTAGAAAAAGAGAGATCGACAGACAGAGACAGAGAGAAACGGACAGAAAGAGCGAGAGAGCGAGAGAGCGAGAGCGAGAGCGAGAGAGAGAGAGAAACAGACTAGACAGGGAGGGGGAGAGAGGGAGAGAGACAGACAGAGACAGACAGACAGGCAAAAAAGAGAGTAAGACAGAAGACAGACACAGTGAGTGAGAGACACAGGTAGAGAGAGAGAGAGAGAGAGAGAGAGAGAGAGAGAGACAGAGAGACAGAGAGAAAGAGAGGGACAGGCAGACAGATAAAGAGAGTGACAGAGAAAGACATAGACGGACAGTGAGAGACAGAGAGAAAGAGACAGAGAGAGAGAGAGAGAGAGAGAGAGAGAGAGAGAGAGAGAGGCAGACAGACAGACAGGCAAAGAAAGAGAGTAAGACAGAAGACAGACACAGTGAGAGAGACAGGAAAGACAGAAACGGACAGAGAGAGACAGAGAGGAACAGACAGAAAGAGAGAGGGTCCTAGCCCAATAGCGATACAGTGCCATTTCTTTCATTTCCTCTTTCTTTCCTTCTTTCTTTCTTTCTTTCTTTCTTTCTTTCTTTCTTTCTTTCTTCTTTTTTTATTTTTTTATTTTTTTGAGACGGAGTCTTGCTCTGTCACCCAGGCTGGAGTGCAGTGGCGCGATCGCAGCTCCCTGCAACCTCCGCCTCCCGGGTTCACACCATTCTCCGGCCTCAACCTCCCGAGTAGCTGGGACTACAGGCGCCGGCCACTACACCCAGATAATTCGTTTGTTTTTTTTGGAGAGACGGGGTTTCACCATGTTAGCCAGGATGGTCTCGATCTCCTGACCTGGCGATCCGCCCGCCTCAGCCTCCCAAAGTACTAGGATGACAGACGTGAGCCACTGCGTTCAGTCTACAGTGCCGTATCTCAGAAATCACTCACAGGAACAGACACTTACAGGTCATGTGTAGAGTTTCTTTTTTTGTTTTGTTTTGTTTTGTTTTGTTTTGTTCCGTTTTGTTTTGTTTTGCACGAGGAGGTGGCGGGATGGAGTTTCGCTCTTGCGTCCCAGGATGGAGTGAAATGGCAGAGGGGACTCAGGGAGTCAACCTATGGCAGAGATGGCACGTCATTCAGAGCGTAACGTCCACAGCGAAAGGTGGTAGGGCCGGCACTTTTAAAGGCTGAAATCCCGGCGGCTCAGGCCTGTCGTCCTCGCACTTTGGGAGGCCCAGGAGAACGGATCACTTGAGGTCAGGAGTTCGAGACCAGTGCGGCCAACATGGAGAAACCCCGTCTCTACTCAAAATACAAAAATTAGCCGGATGTGGTGGTGTGCGCCTGTAATCCCAGCCACTGAAGAAGAATCACTGGAATCCGGGAGGCAGAGGTTGCAGTGAGCCGAGGGAGTGCCACTGCACCCCCGCCTGGGTGACAGACTGAGAGAGACTCAGTCCCTCCCTACCAAAAAAGAAAGAAAGAAAGAAAGAAAGAAAGAAAGAAAGAAAGAAAGAAAGAAAGAAAAAAAAAAAAAAAAAAGAAAAAAGAAAAAAAAAACACAGGGACCGCCACCGGGCGCAGTGGCTCACACATGTAATCCCAGCACTTTGGGAGGCCGAGGTGGGCGGATCACCTGAGGTCAGGAGTTCAAGAGCAGCCTGGCCCACATGGTGAAACTCCGTCTCTACTAACATAGAAACATCTTCGGAGCATGATGGTGGGTGCCTGTAATCCCAGCTGCTCAGGAGGCTGAGACGGGAGAATCGCTTGAACCTGGGAGACGGTGGTTGCAGTGAGCCGAATCGCACCACCGCACTCCAGGCTGGGTGGCTGAGTGAGACTCTGTCTTAAAACAACAACAACAACAGCAGCAAAAAAAAAATAGCAAACGCACAAAAAAAGAACAGGCCAAAATACTCCATTGTCACTGAACGTTCCGCCACCAGACCGGAAACCCCCTGACTCAGGTCAAGGAGGTGGTGTTTCCTTCTCTCTGTCTCTGTCTCTGTCTCTCTCTCTCTCTCTCTCTCTCTCTCTCTCTCTCTCTCTCTCCCTCCCCCCCCCCAACTTTTATGTCTTGTTCAAGCAGACATGTGCAAGATTGTTACACAAGTAAACTTCTGACTGGGGGGTTCAGTGTGCAGATGATTTCATCACCCGGATAACTCAGCGCAGTACCCGACAGTTTTCGTGGTTTGGTTTTTTGTTTTGTTTTGTTTTGTTTTGTTTTTCCCTGAAGATGTCTCTCCTTCCACACCTCCTCCCTCAAGTAGGCTCCCGCCTCCCTGGTCCCCCTCGTTCTGCCCACGAGTTCTCATTATTTAGTTCCCAGTTATAGATGAGAACACGCGGTCTTTAGCTGATCGTTGCTTTCATCTTCGGCGGTGGCGGTGAAAGAGGCATGACACGAAATCGACCCTTAGGACGCTCCCCTCCGTCCACACCCCACACCCCCTCCCCACACACACCCTCATTCCTGCCCCCCCTCCTCAAACCCAAGACAGGAAGAAAGGCAGATATTAAAGTCAGAGGTCAGCCTCCAAGACGGTGGAGGCAAGGGATCTGAAAGGGTGAGCAAGCGATAGGGGTCGGGGGATGTCGTGGCCGAGCTAGCAAAAATAGGGGACCGACTTTCCAGCCCCAGCACACCCCCAATCCTCAACCGCAGCTAGCCTCTGGGTGGGGTTGCGCCTGTAAAAGCTTCTGAATGGAGAGAAGCCCAAGGCTATGGAAGGCATCAGCTCCAAGTCCGGGAAGGGAACAGGGCTTTGTGCATTGGAATGGGGCTTTAGAAGGCGGTGCTGCGGTTTCCAAAGCGACACGCCTCGCCTCGCCTCGCCTCGCCTCGCCCCGCCCCGCCTCGCCCAGAGCGAAACTCCGTCTCAAAAAAATAATAATAATTTTAAGATAATAATAATACTAAAAAATAAATAAATAAATAAATAAATAAATAAGAAATAAATAGTTAGTACAGCGGTCGTGGTCGTGAATCATTCCCCGGAGTCCAGGCGCAGTGGCTCACGCCCGTCACGCGAGCACTTTGGGACGCCGGGGCAGAAGGGTTGCAACAACATGATGAGACCCTGTCTGTGCAAAAACAGTTGAAAAGGAAGGCCGGGCGCGGCGGCTGACGCCTGCCGTCCCAGCACTTTGGGAGGCCGGGGAGGGAGAATCACCTGAGGTCGGGAGTTGGAGACCAGCCTGACCAACATGGAGAAGCCCCGTCTCTAGTAAAAATACAAAATCAACCAGACGTGGTGGTGCATACCTGCAACCCGAGCTACTACTCGGGAGGCAGACTCAGGAGAATCTCTTGAACCCGGGAGGCAGAAGTTGCGGTGAGCCGAGATCCGCGCCATTGCACTCCAGTCTGGGCAACAAGAGCGAAACTCTGTCTCGGGAAAAAGAAAAATAAAACAATAAAAATTGAAAATCATCTGGGCACAGTGGCGCATGCCCCGTGGTCCCAGGCACTACACTCTGGAGGCTGAGGTGGAAGGATCGCTTGAGTCCAGGAGCGTCCACACTGCAGTGAGTTTGGTTTTGATGGCACCACTGCCAGGGTGACAGAGTGAGACGCCGTCTGTAAATCAGTCAAGCAATCAATCAGATCACTGCAAGGAGCTCTCTATGTCTTACTTTCAATAGGTGTCTCTTCAGGCCAAGCAGGCATGGTGCCTCACGCCAGTAATCCCAGCACTTTGGGAGGCCGAGGTGGGATGAAAGAAGGAAGGAAGGAAGGAAGGAAGGAAGGAAGGAAGGAAGGAAGGAAGGAAGGAAGGACAGACAGAACAAAAAGTTTTACAACCCTTTTTTTCATAGTGTCAGGAATTTACAGATAATACAAGTAGTTTAGGTCAGGGGCCGATGTTATTAGTATTACTTTTTTTTTTTTTTTTTTAACTCCTACGGCCTGGTGGTGGTGCCAAGGTTGTCTGGCTATTTATCTGACTTTTGTTTGTTTCTAACGTTTTGCTTTCTCTCTTTCCTCCTGTCTTGTGAACTAGGCAAGGTGGGGGGAGGAGGGCAGCAGGAGCAGTAGAGGTCTCCTTCCTCATCCCCCACTTTGAGAATTTTCACTAATTAGTGGGCGGGTTCCCTTTCATTTTTACTTTTTGGGTCTTTTAGCGAGACAGAGTGATAGCGTTTTATGTAATACACTTGTGTGGAAGTTTTCTGACGAGCCATGGTAGCTACAAAACCTTTTATCATTGGAAGGAGCAAGTGTAATACACAGGGGCGCAGCAAGCAAGTAAGTTTCTTTTTTTTTTTTTTTTTTGAGACCGAGTCTCGCTCTGTCACCCAGGCTGGAGTGCTGTGGCCGGATCTCAGCTCACTGCAAGCTCCGCCTCCCGGGTTCACGCCATTCTCCTGCCTCAGCCTCCTGAGTAGCTGGGACTACAGGCGCCCGCCACCTCACCCGGCTAGTTTTTTTGTATTTTTTAGTAGAGACAGGGTTTCACCGTGTTAGCCAGGATGGTCTCGATCTCCTGACCTCGTGATCCGCCCGTCTCGGCCTCCCAAAGTGCTGGGATGACAGGCTTGAGCCACCGCGCCCGGCCAGCAAGTTTCTATTACAAGTAATACACTTACAGTGAGGGTTTTACATTTTCTACAGCTGGAAACTCTTTTCTAAATGAAGACCTAGGATCAAACCTGTGTTAAACCTGAACAGGCACATGTACTAACTTTGTCATGTCTTAAGCAGGTTAGTTTTTAACTGGGCCTTAAAACCTTTTTTTAGCAAGTAAAACAGTATTTTTTAATCAGAGAAGTTTTTACGAGCCCGACGCTTGAACTTGCGGCGTCTGTTTGGGGAAAGAGTTGGTTAAAGTCATGTTATCTTGAGGCATTAACCCTTCTGCTTCTCCAGGCCATTGGTCTCTTACGTTAGCCCTTCTATCAACATAACATGAAGAAACATCTAGGCTGCCAGCAATGTTTTCAGCCTACTGAGGAAATAGGTTTTTTTCTGTTTTTTTATTTTTATTTTTTAAATTTTTGGCTAAAGGAGGAGGTTCTGGTAACTTCTGGTTTATATGTTTAAAGAATGACTGAAAGACCTTGCGATCGTTGCTGGGCTGGACGGGTCTGGGTTTCCTAAGCAGTACGTGTACAGTGGGGACACCTTACATAGGTGTTTCTTCTAGCATGGTTATGGGTGGGGGGTGGGGTGGGGTGGTAACAACAACAAAGCAATGTATAGCATATTCATATCCAGCAAGGACGAAAGAGGTCCTCACCTGGGAAAAAGGTTGAATACAGCGACAGAACAATAGGAAAACAGTTAGTATTCTAGGAAAACTATCTGTCTTAAGATTTTTAACTACATTGACTTGCTTGATGAGTCCTCAAGCTTCGGCCGTGCATAGACTAGTCAGCTGCCGGTGTGTGACTAGAGCAGGGCTTGTGGTCCTCAGCAGCAGCTTGGAGCTTGGTCTCGTCTCAGGATCAGCCGGGCTGGATGATCTGCGCCCTGTTAGCCGGTCCACTTGTCCTGAGCTGTCGGTGTTAGCTGACTGTGGTGGATCCAAGACGCAACACCTGCAACTTTAACAGCAGTGGGAGTGGACAAGGTTACAGTATAGGGCTCATCCTATATGGGTTGTAGAAAAATTAGGTTTTACTTTAAACAGAGTCCCTAGATTTAAATGGGTGTCAGGCTTATAGGCATTATTTTTCTTTATTTAATTATGAACACTTCGTATGGCTATTTTGAAAGGCTGCATTTGCCTTTTAAAGGTTAATTTCTTTAGTTTCCGGAGGTCACCTTTTATTTGACCTACGATTTGCGGGTGGCCAACTGAACACAATCTTACAGGGCAGATACCTAGTTTGTTTGGTAGGGGTGCACCTGACTCGGAGGAGGACCGTAGGCAAAAACCTGATTTTATCTTAAGTGAATTTCCTGGCATATATCTATATATCTATCTATATCTATATCTATATCTGTATCTGTGTGTGTGTGTGTGTGTGTGTGTGTGTGTGTGTGTGTGTGTGTGTATATATATACATCTATCTATCTATCTATCTATCTATCTATCTATCTATATCTATATGGCAACCCTTTTTTTTTCGTTTTGTTTTTTGGTCGCCAGTAGCTGCTCGCTCGAGTGTCCAGTTCATGCGTTCCACCTTTTGTTGAACTTTGTGGCCGATAGGCTGCGTGTAACCTCTGTTGTATTGTTAACAGTCTTGTTAAATCTTGCACTATTCCAGCTACAGCTACAAATGCTGGCCTATTGTCTGACTTTAAAATCAGAGGTAGTCTTAAACCTGGGGATAATGTCTTTTAACAGTACTTTAGTCACTTCTTGTACTTTTTCTGTCCTGGTGGGGAAAACTGTAACTTACCCTGAAAAGGTGCAAACAAGCACTAGCCTCCAGCAGGGGGCAGTCCTGTAAAGTCTATAAGCAAGTTTTCACAAGGTATGGCTCTTTTTCCTGTTTCAGTTTCTTAGAGGAGGAGTTCCCCCCTCCCCCCATCCCCACCCCCACTCCGCCCCTTTGTCACTGTATCTAGTGGCTGAGCCTTCAGTGAGAAATTGGAATCCAGATACGGCAGAGTCTTGCTGTTTGTAACTTCTAATGTGACCATGGGCTCCTGGGAGCCTAATGAGAAGGTGCCTAGTCTGCCCTAGTCTTTACATTCTTCAGCTCCCGTCAGCCTGATCAGATGAGTGTCTGGTTCCTCCAAGGTGCAGCAGCCCTTGGCCGATGGCCTCTTTGTCTTGCGGCCTTGGCCATTTCCTGTATTGCCTTCTGAACATTTACCCTTCTAGAGTCTTTTTTTTTTTTTTCCATCTCGCACATTAATCTCTCTCTAGCCTTGTCCGGCTCTGGAATCCTTGCCTAACTTGACTTCGGTCATGTCTACATCCACGTCCGCGGCCTCTCACAATGCTGCTTCCCCCCCCCGCGTTCTCACGCTCCTACGGCCAGCTGGTGGGGCCCGAGAAACGGCACGGGCCCTGCCCCCGCCCACGCACTGCTGTCTGTCTCTCCTGTTTTCTTTTGATTCTCTATCTTTACACTTGCTTTTAGTCTTTCTTTTTCTTTTGCTCTTTTCCCTCTTTTCTAGAGTTTAACAGGCTCTTTTCTTTATACACTTGGAGGGTGAAACAGGCATACCGAGAGTCAGCGTAAATGTTTACAGTCTTACCCTCACCGAGTTCTAAGGCCCGGATTAAAGCAATGAGCCCAGCTTAACGACAGCGTCCAGGGTTACCACCGCATATTCTGCACATCTCTCCCCTCGTGGGTTGGTGAAGCTGTTCCCGTCCACGCATAGCTCCTAGTGTACTGATGCCCAAGGCTGGTCCCGGAGGTCAGATCTGCTAGAGTACACTGGAGTCCAACACCTCTACACAGTCATGCTCGACAGGGCTCTAGCTGTCGGGAGCAAGGCGGTGGGTTCAGGGTGTTCCCAGTTTAGTAGCTCAATGGTTGAAAAGGGCTGATAGATGAAAGTCTGTTGCCCACCCCCCTCCCCCCGGGATGTGGGCCTGGTCATTATAATAGACAGGTCCTCGTATCTCCCTGAGAGGCATTTACAGAGCTCGAGTAAGACCAGATCTGAGATGGCCCACTTGACTATCTCGACTTCTTTCCTTGGCCTCTGGAGGCTCCGATCCTTCCCTTCGAGGTGAGACCTGGGGCGTGTCAGCTCCTGAATCTCATTTCTGAGGGGGTTGTTGGCCTCGGTGAAGCGGGGTAGGCTGGGAAACATGGAGAAAGAATCTGTGTTATCTCTCGTGGCTCCCGTAAAAACTGGCTTCTCTTGCCGTTTCCTGGGACTCCCTTTTTAAAAAAACTCTGTGTCTGCCGGCGAAGCCGCTCTTACTTTTACTTTTGGCTATTTTGCACAAAGTTGTTAAACAGGGCTAAATTAACGCTGGCTTTGTCTATAATCTATTTCGCCGTGAGTCCATATAAAGGAATTTGATCTAGGTACACAGGCTGTCCTCCGACCCCGTCACCACCTGAACTACACGGCCAATTGTTCTCTGCCTGTAGTTCCTTCCGTGGGCCATCCAACAGCAGAAGAGGGCAATTCTAATTCACCCAGAGTTCGTGACCTCTAGGGGGTTAACTGAACTCTATAATCTCCTGCAAAACCTTTTGTAAGGTTCTGTAACATGCATTTTAGTAGGGTAAGTTGTGACGACTTGATGACTTTCCTTTTAT
>NC_133415.1:41312500-41322500 GCF_049350105.2 Macaca mulatta | reverse complement strand
GCCAGCAGCCTCCGAGCACGAAGGCGGCCCCGCGTGGCACCTGGAGCGGCCGACCAGGCCTTCAGCGATCCCTGCGGCTCCCCCACCGCCACGCCCAGTCGCACGCGGCCAGAGCCCCCGGAGCCCGCTTCCCCCCAACACGCACCGCAAGGCCGACCCAAACCCTCCGGGCGCCCACCGGGCCGCCACCGACCTGGCCCCGAAGGCGCGCGCCGTGGGGGTACGCGGACACCGGGCCAACCAGCGTGGCCGGCGGCGGCGACGCCCCCAGAAGGCGGAGCCGGGTTCGGGCCCAGACGGGGCGGCCAACAGCATAAAAGCCGGTGAGCCGCTCGGGGAAGAGAGGATCGGCAGGCGGCGGACAGGGAAAAGGAGCACAAGGCAGGCAAGGAGCCAGGGGGCCACGGAGACGAGGGCACGGGGAACCCGCAGGGGGCTAACTCGGGCAAGCAACCCTCAGGCGCGGCCGGGCCACCAGGAAAACACGGCCACGGGATCCCACCGCCACAGACACGAGGGCGGTCCCGCAGCGCCCCGCCTGGGACGCCGAACGGCCCTTGGGCAGCCCACCGAGCAACCCCCTCACGAGCCCCGGGTCCCGCCACCGGCGGCCCCAAAGCAACCTCAGCCACAAGCCCAACACCAGGGGCCACATGTCGCCCGTCTCTCGTCCGTCCCGGACCCGGTCCCGCTCCGGGAGACCGGCGCGCCGCCCCGTGGGGACGGCTCGCTCCCCAAGGACCAGGCGGCCCCACACCCCGCGCCACGCGAACGCGGTCATCGGCAGCGGTCGCGGCTCGGCACGGGAGCGGGCGGAGAGCCGGCTCACAGCGGAGAGCGGCGTCGCGCGCCAGACGGAGTGCCACGCGCACCCGCCGCTCGCAGCAGCCTTCCCATCCGCTAGGACGTCGGGCCCGGCCCAGCGGGATCCTCCCCCAACTCGGAAGGGGGAGGCGCGGGCCACAGTAGACGACGAGCCGCGCGCTCGGCCCCCGCCGCGGGGTCCGGCGGAACCCTCACTGTCCCCCCACCTCATCCCATCGAGGCGGGGGCAGCGGAGGAGGAGGGTTCTCTGCAGGCGAGTCGCTACGGCAGCGCTACCACAACACAGAGAGAGGCGGCGAGCCGGGGGATCCGGTACCCCAAGGCACACCTCTCGGATCGCTAGAGAAGGCTTTCTCACCGAGGGTGGGTCACGCTCCCCACCCGCCAGTCGCCCCTCGTCGGGCCCGCAGAGGCGCTCAGGGACGCCTGGGGAAGGGAGGGGGCCTGCGGCGCGAGAAGAAACCTGCGGCAACCTGGAGCGTTTGCGGTCAGGGCAGGGGCCCGGCCGGCGCGCGTGCGCACAGCCCCCAAGGCCCCCCGCCGTCCACCCACCTCCTTTCTGTGAGGCAAGGCGCCTCCAGTTAACCCACACACGACCGATCGGAGGCAGAACGGCAGCCCCTCGGCGGCCGGCCGGCGCACGCGTGGCCGGCCCGAGCCCACCGCCACCGCTCACACGGCCCGCGCTCCCCCGCCAGAGGGGAGCACGGGACGTGCGCTCGCCAGACCAGGCGGCGCCCTTCCCCGCGTGGGAGGGGCGCGTCTCACTCAACCGCCTCGACCCGCACAGCCAACGAGCTCCCTCAGGACCCACGCGCGGACACCATGGCGGCGACCGGAGGAGGGGGCGCTGGGGGCGGGAGCGACACACCACCGCTCGGCCTCGGGCACCTGAGAGACAGCCCGGGGCGCTCCAGGAGCACCGCAAAGGCCCAGGCGGAGCCAGCGCTCGTGCAATACCCGAGAGGGCAGCACGGCGGGCCAGCGGGACAGCACCCCCACCGCCGCGGAGGGGGGCGGCCCACGAGGCGACGACCACAAGAGGCGAAAGCGAGGAGTGCCTGCTGCGTCAGAGGACCCCCGCTGACCCACGCCGGACGCCACGAGGCAGACGGCGGGGTCGGGACAGCGAGGTCGGGCCGGGTTCCGCACCCCAGTGCCTCCCAACGCACCGCCCGCAGGCGGGGATGGGAGACGGGGGAAACCCCGCGGGCGGGACGAGAAGAACGGGTCTCATTCACCACGAATGCCCGCCCCTCGCCCGTCGCGGCTCGGTCCCGGCCCGGGAGAGCGTGACATCACCACATCGATCAGGGAAAGCATCCCCGGAGCAGGGTCGGCCAGCCAGCCACAGCCTCCCCAGAGGCCAGCGAGCAGATCAGCCTGGCCATCCCCAGCTCCAGGACAGGGGCGGCAGACAACCCGGCAGAGACGAGGAATGCCTGACACGCACGGCACGGAGCCAGCGGGAGTGGGGTTGTCTCGGCCGCCCCAGGTGCCCGCAGCGGGGAGCGCACGGTGGCAGGGTAAGCCCGCGCCACCTTCCCCGCCGCCCCCAGGTGGGTCAGAGACCCGGACCCAAGGCGGCACCGGGAGCTGGGACGCTCGGATGCATGAGAGACCGGGCACACGGGCCCCAGCAGGCGGCTCAAGCACGAGCAGGGCCGGCTAGCCGGGTCACCGGGAGGCCGAAGACCCGCGACGCATCCAAGAGACCCAACCTCTCCAGCGACAGGTCGCCAGAGGACAGCGTGTCAGCAATAACCCGGTGGCCCAAAATGCCGGCTCGGAGTGAAACATATACCTCCCCAGGAGACAGGAGGTCGAGTCACCGACCACGCCGCCGGCCCAGGGAACCCGCGACACGGGCATCTGTCCCCAAAATCGCCACCATCGCAGCCAGACACGGAGCACCCAGGGCCCTCTGGTCGACCCCAGGACACACGCCGGAGCAGCGCCGGGCCAGGGACGTCCTCCCGGCCACCCGTGCCACGCAGGGGCCGGCCCGAGTCTCCAGAGCGAGACTCGGAAGCGTTTCCGGCCGTCCCCTCGTACGACCGGGACACACGAGGGACCGAAGGCCGGCCAGGTGTGACCTCTCGGGCCGCACGCGCGCTCAGGGAGCGCTCTCCGACTCCCCACGGGGACTTGCAAACAACAGGTCACGGCAGAGGGACCGCTCCCCGGCACCCGGGGGACGAGGCAGGACGGTCCCCGGCTCCCCACGGGGACTTGCAGAAAAAATTCGGCCGCTGCCTCAGACGGCCAGGATGCGCGCGGGCCCGCGACCGGGCCGGGAAGGGTGTCCCCAGCCTCCCACCCCAAGCCCGGTGGGTCCCCGCGGGTCGCGGGTCAGGCCTCGGGAGCCGCGGCGTGCTGGTCGACCAACCCCGGCAGCCCCACACCCGGCTCTGGCCCGAAAGCGCAGCGACAACCTCTCCCCACATAAGCCTGCACGCCTGAGCTCTGACTCACAAGTGACGCGCCAGAGCTCTGGCGCGACCGGGACAGCCCGGCTGACGACCGCGGTCTTTCCGGAGCTCTGCCTAGCTCACAGCGGGGACGGTCCCCTCCCTCGGCAGCTGCCACCGCAGCTCCGGAAGCCAAGGGAACGATATAAAAGCGGCCGCCAGATGGAGTCCGACAACCGTCGCGAACGTCACCAAGACAGATCCGGATGGCAGGCCGGCCCGCGGACCGCAAAACCGAAACCGTGAGTCGAGAGACGCTATCCCGAGGCCGAAAACGCAGCCCCTGTACCCCAACCCCACAGAAACGGTCCCCAAACCCTGTCTCTGCATGGACCGCGACACAGTCAGAAGACAACCCACGGCGTGTGGATGTTCGGAGAGGCATCTCGGTGGGAGAAACAACAAGCAAGGACTCGGTCGCGGGTCGTTGAGGACACAGGGAGACACAGAATGCGTAGGCTCTTCCTGAATCCAGACAGAGAAGGAGGGAGGGAGGGAGGGAGGGAGGGAGGGAGGGAGGGAGGAAAGGCAGGCAGGCAGGCAGGCAGGCAAACATAAAGAAGGAAACAGAGAAAGAAAGAAAGGAAGGAAAACCTAAAGGAGAGAAAGAAAGAAAAGAGAAGAAAAGAGAAGACAAATATTAATATAAGTATTTCCATTTGTATATAGGTATAACATATAAAACTACATTAAAATAGAAAAAAATTTATATGCATACACATGAATGAACAGATAAAAATGAATAAACAAAAAATAAGATAACATAACATAAGCAAATAGGCCAGGCGCGGTGGCTGACGCCTGTGATCCCAGCACTTTCAGAGGCTGGGGGAGAGAGAGAGAAAAAAAATGAAAGAAAGAAAGAAAGAAAGAAAGAAAGAAAGAAAGAAAGAAAGAAAGAAAGAAAGAAAGAGAGAGAGAGAGAGAGAGAGAGAAAGAAAGAAAGAAAGAAAGAAAGAAAGGAAGAAAGAAAGAAAGAGAGAGAGAAAGAAAGACAGAAAGAAAGAAAGAAGAAAGAGAGAGAGAGAGGGAGAAAGACAGCGAGAAAGAAAGACGAGAGAAGAAAGAAAAAAAAAGAAAGAGGAAAGACAGGAAGAAAGACAAAGCAAGAAAGCAAGAAAACAAGACAGCAAGAAAGCACGACAGAAAGAGAGAAAGAGACAGAAAGAAAAAGCAAGAAAGCAGCAGAGAGAGAGAGAGAGAGAGAGAGAGAGAGAGAGAGAGAGGCGCGAGGCGAGGCGAGGCGAGGCGAGGCGAATCTACCTGCTTTCACTACATGTGGGGAGAATCAGGAAAGCCCCCACTAACAACAAGGCCTGAAGTGGAGCTGCCATCTGTGAAATCCGAGCAGAAGAGTCCACACGGGTTAAAGACACGAAGAAAGACAGGGAAACAACTGCTCAAAGAGAAGAACAATCTGGCCCAGCCAGGGTCTGTCTCCTGAAGTTGTGTGGGCAACGAGGGAGTGGGACGGAGGGAGGGAGTGGGACGGAGGGAGGGAGGGCCTCCGAGGCTCGTGTCAAACAATAAATGATAATAAAATAAAAGGAAGTTAAAAAAAAAAATTGCGCATCATTCGTAGCATCACTGACGCCTCGAAAGGCGAGAGGCATGTGTTTATGTCACTGTGGGACTGTTTTCTTTTTTCTTTTCTCTTTTTCTTCCCTCTCTTCCCGGAAACTCACTTTTTAATTATTTCATTTTCCTTTTCTTTTTTTTTTTTTAATTTTTAATTTTACTTTCATTTTTACTTTTATTTTTAATTGCTTGAGAGGTTGTCTCCCTCTCTCGCCCAGGCTGGTGTACAGTGGCGCGATCTCGGCTCACTGCAACCTCCGCCTCCCAGGTTCAAGTGATTCTCCTGCCTCAGCTCGGCCTCCCGAGTAGCTGAGATTACAGAGGCGCACGACCATGCCCGGCTAATTTTTGGTATTTTGACTAGAGACGGACGGGGTTTCACCATACTGGCCCTGCTCGTCTGACCACCTCGTGATCCAGCGATCCACCACCCTCGGCGTCCCAAAGTGCTGGGATGACAGGCTTGAGCCACCGCGCCGGGCCTAGTTATTCCTTTTATTTTATTTCTAATTTTTAATTGTACGTATGCACGTATGCATGTATGTATGTATGTATGTATGTATGTATGTATGCATGCATGCATGTATCTATCCTTTTCTTTTTTTTTGAGACGGACAGAGAGAGACAGTGAGAAACAGAGAGAGAGAGAGAGAGACAGACAGACAGACAGAGAGAGAGAGAGAGAAACAGACGGGGGGGGAGAGAGAGAGAGAGAGAGAGAGAGAGAGAGAGAGAGACCAACAGACAGAAGGACAGGCAGAGAAAGAGAGTAAGACAGAAGACAGACACAGGGAGAGAGACAAGCGGGGGGGGGGGGAGAGAGAGAGAGAGAGAGAGAGAGAGAGAGAGCTCCCAGACATCACGAAGCCGTTTCAATGACATATTCTCTCTGGTCTTTGTCTGGGGATATTCAGTTTTTCAACGTAGGCCTCAAGGGCTCCCAGATGTCCCTTTCGAATCTCTACAAAGAGAGTGTCTCCAACCTGCCTAATCAAAACAAAGGTGTAACCCTTTAGGATGAGTCCACACATCGCAAAGCAGTTTCTCAAATACATTCTTTCTAATTTTCATCTGGGAATATTAGGTGATTCACCATAGGCCTAAAGGGACTCCCAAAAATCCATTCAGAGAGACTGCCCAAAAAAAGTGTTTCTAACCTGATGAATCCAAAGAATGGTGTATCGCTAAGAGATCAATCTACGCATCACAAATCAATGTGACAGATAGCCTCTCTCTGGTTTTAATCTGTGGATAGTCTGCTTTCCAACGTAGGCCTCAATGGGTTTCCAAATGTCCCCTCACAGATTCTACGGAAAGCGTGTTTCCAACCTCCTGGTTCAAAAGAATTATCCGTTCGAGGTGAATCCACACGTCAAAAAGCAGTTTCACCAGCAGCAGTTTTTCTCCTTTTCCTCTGGGGATGTTCACTTTCACCAGGAGCCACAAAGGGCTCCCAAATGTCCCTTCGAAGATTCTGCAAAGAACTGCTTCCAATCGGCCGCGTGCAGCGGCTCACGCCTGTCATCCCAGCATTTTGGGAGGCAGAGGCGGGTGGATCACCTGAGGTCAGGAGTTCGAGACCAGCCTGGCCAAAACGGTGAAACCCCATCTCTACCAAGAACACAAAAAATTTGCCGGGCTTGGTAGCGGGTGCCTGTGATCCCAACTACTTGGGAGGCTGAGGCAGGAGAATCCCTTCAACTGGAAGGCAGAGGTTGCAGTGAGCCGAGATGGTGTCACTGCACTCCAGCCTGGGGGACAGAGTGAGAGTCTGTCTTAAAAAAAATAAAAACATTAAGAAAAAAATACTACTACTACAACAACAACAACAACAACAACAACAACAACAACAACAACAAAATGCTTCCAATCTGCTGAATCAACAGAAAGGTTTAACTCAGTAAGAGGAATCTACACATCGCTAAAAAGCAGTTTTACAGATAGCTTCTTGTTAGTTTTTATCTACAGTTTCCTGGTTTTCACCCTAGGCCTCGAATAGCTCCCAAATGTCCTTTTGCAGATTCTACAAAAGGGCCGCTTCCAACCTGGTATATCAAAAGAAAGGTTTCACTCTGTGAGATGAATCCACACACGACAAAGCAGTTTCAGAGACAGCTTCTTTCTAGTTTTTATTTGGGGATATTCGGTTTTTCACACTAGGCCTCAGTGGGCTCCCAAAGGTATACTCGCGGATTCTACAGAAAGAGTGCTTCAAACCTCCTCAATCAAAAATTAGTTGTAATTCGGTGCCATGAATCCACACATCACAAAGCGGTATCATAGAGAGCTTCTTTCTATTTCTCTGGTGGGGATACTCGGTTTTTCACAACAGGCCCCAGTGGGCTCCCAAATGTCCATTCTGCTTCCAAACTGCTGAATCCAAAGGCAGTTTTAACTCGGTATGATGAATCCACACGTCACAAAGCTGTTTCATGAAGACCTTCTCTCTCGTTTTTATCTGAAAACATAAGATTTTTTCACCATACGACACAAGGGTCTCCGAAATGTACACAGACAGATTCAACAAAAAAACCCTTCCAACCTGCTGAGTAAAAAGAAAGGTTTAACTCTGCGAGACGAATACACACACGACAAAGCAGCTTCACAGAGAATGGTGTTTTTTGTTTGTTTGTTTGCTTGCTTGCTTGCTTGCTTGCTTGCTTTTTGGTTTGTTTTCTTGGTTTTTTTTTTTTTTTTTTTTTTTTTTTTGGAGACGCACTTTCGCTCTTGTTGCTCAGACTGGAGCGCAATGGCGCCATCTCGCCTCACTGCGACCTCCGCCTCCCAGGTTCAAGCAATTCTCCTGCCTCCGTTTCCCTTCCCGAGTAGCTGGGATTACAGGCATGTGCCACCACGCCCGGCTAATTTTGTATTTTCAGTAGAGACGGGGTTTCTCCATGTGGGTCAGTCTGGTCTCGAACTGCCGACCTCAGGTGATCTGCCAGCCTCGGCCTCCCAAAGTGCTGGGATGACAGGCGTGAGCCACCGCGCCCGTACAATTGTATTGTATCGTATTGTATTGTATTTACATTGATTGATTGATTGATTGATGCTGCCTGATCAAAGGTCACTCAGGCCCAGTCGTCAAAGTGGCGATTTCCTAGGCAACAAGGAAGGGGGGAGCTTGGAGGTGGGGGCGGGGGCGGTGGAGAAGACACAGTTGCCCCAGGCTGTGCGCAGGCGGCCTGAGCTTCCTTCCTCTGTTGAGGCCTCCATTTTCAGAGTAACAGTGGCCGCTAGGTGATGCCCGACGTCTGCCAATGAGACTGTCAGCCCGGAATGAATTGGGATCGCCTGGAGGGGGAGGCGGGAGGGGGAAGGATGGAGGCCCCCACAGCACAGTGGGTCACCGCGCCCTTCCAGGCGATCCCCACAACTAATCGACCAGGGCCCCTGGGGGCACACAGCCTAAGACCCCAGCCATCGGATCATCTGGAACTTCTGTCCGAAGACGAGAGACGAGAGACCGACTGGAAATTCTCTCGGTCAAGGTCCAAACGTAAAAGAATCACTGACACAGACACCAGGACTAACTAAGACAATTTGTAAAAGTTTCCGTGTTTTGGGTGAATCCGCGTATTTCTGGATCACAAAATTACTGATTTTGAACATTGCGGTTTTTCCACTCCTTACGTGTACGGTCCTGTGATAGACAGACCAGGGGACTCCTCAGCTCAGAGTCCATGAGGCCAGAAGCTGACATCCTAAATTTCTATGTAGAATGAATTTCAGCAAGCCAGCCAAACACTCTGCCGTAAAACTGTCCGGAAGACAAGCGGTGGTGTTTCGGGGGCGGATTTGGGGGGGGGGGGGGAGCCGGGTGCGGTACGCTCACGCCTGTCATCCCCGCACTTTGGGAGGCCGAGGGCAGGCGGATCCCTCGAGATGGTGGCCATTGCACTCCAGCGTGGGCAACAAGAGCGAAAACTCCGTCCAAAACAAGAACAACAACAGAAACGTGAAGTGCCGTCTGCTGTTCTTTTTGCTTCCCACCCCGAGAAGAACAGAATACAGCTGTTGTCTCCCTGCCCGCCTGCCTGCCTGCCTGCCTGCCTGCCTGCCTGTCTGCGTGCCTGTCTGTCTGTCTGTCTGTCTGTCTGTCTGTCTGTGACAGGGTCTCGCTCTGTCTTTCGCCCAGACTGGAGTGCAGTGACACCATTGTGGCTCACTGCAGCCTCAACTTCCCCGGGGTTAGGGGATTCTTCTAAGGGATCCTACGGCCTCGGCCTCCCAAAGTGTTGGGGTTACAGGCGTGAGCCATCAGCACCCGGCCTGAGTTCATACATCTGGTCTCACTACGCCTTAACCACACGCCCGTGAAGCACTCAAGTCAAGAGAGAGTCGGCAAGAGACTTTCAGCATTCTCTCCCAAAACCAGTGAGGTGGATGGCGGCCCTGTGTTTCCCAAGCTCCTGTGGTTTTAAGTGGCCACGCGTAGAGGATAGATAGATTTAAAATGTTTCCAGAGAGGCGCAAGCCACAGTCATTCAGGACATCCGAGCGCGAGATGGGGTTTCTGACAGCGACTTAAGGGCCAGGGAGGGCCAGAGTCTGCCGAGGCCCTCGTTCCAGTGGTGGGGCCGATGGAACCCAAGGCTGAGGGAGCCAGCAGTCCGCACAGAGAGAGCTCCAGCCCTAGGCCCCACCGTGCAGACCGACTCAGAAGGAAGAGAGTCCCTCATCCTACATACGTCACATCCCTCCACTGAACTTGGGAGCGGATCCGTTTTCCAAACATGAGGTGACTCTCGGTTCGAAATGGATCACAAGGGGCCGGGCTTTCCAGAGTCGGCATGATAAAGCAGTCATTCTGTGGCACAGAACGAGGTGTGGCTCTTATCTAGACTCCGCAGTGAAAGCCAGTGAAACAGGGCGAAACCCCGTGTCTACTAAAAATTAAAAGAGGAGCCGGGCATGGTGCCGCTTGAAGGCAGGAGAATCGCTGGAACCCGGGAGGCAGAGGTTGCAGTGAGCTGAGATCACACCACTGCACTCCAGCCTGGGGGACAGAGCGAGACCGCATCTCAGAAACAGACAAACACACAAAGCCAATCAAGGTGTTTAACTCAACGTGTCACCCACGGGTCTCTCGACAGGATACATCCAGCACCCGGGGAAACAGGGAA
>NC_133415.1:41297500-41307500 GCF_049350105.2 Macaca mulatta | reverse complement strand
CACTCGTGGGAACACACACTTATGGGTCACGTGTGAAGAATTTTCCTTTGTCTATTTTTTTTCCCCTTTTTTTCGTGTGTGTGTGTGTGTGTGTGTGTGTGTGTGTGTGTGTGTGTGTGCGTGCGTGTGCGCGCGCGGTGGGACGGAGTTTCGCTCTTGCTGCCCAGGCTGGAGTGCAATGGCGCGATCTCGGCTCACTGCAACCTCCGCTTGCCAGGTTCCAGCGATTCTCCTGCGTCTGCCTCCCGAGTAGCTGGGATTACAGGCCTGCGCCCCCATGCCCGGCTAATTTTGTATTTTTAGTAGAGACGGGGTTTCTTCATGTGGGTCAGGCTGGCCTCGAACTCCCGACCTCAGGTGATCCACCCGCCTCGGCCTTCCAAAATGCTGGGATGACGGGCATGAGCCACCGTGCCCGGCCTTAGCCGTTTATTTTAAAGTCGAGGAGCTTATCAGGGA
Source organism: Macaca mulatta (assembly GCF_049350105.2). NCBI lineage: Eukaryota > Metazoa > Chordata > Mammalia > Primates > Cercopithecidae > Macaca > Macaca mulatta. Next base: position 41,307,041 of record NC_133415.1, on the reverse strand, counting down.
AATACGAGAAGTTTGGACATCACAGGTGACAGAGAGAAAGGTCTGCAAATGGCCCTTCCATCCAAGTGGGGACCCGGCCTCGATCTCCCGAAATCATGCACCCAGTGGGGAAGCCCGGCAAGGCCCGTCTGTGTAGATTCCTCTCGGCCTCTCTAAGCACGCACTTCTCACTTTGGTGGAAGGGGCAGGGCCCTCTCTGGGACGGGGGAATCTGACAGACAAAGAGACAGACGTAGAAAAAGAGAGATCGACAGACAGAGACAGAGAGAAACGGACAGAAAGAGCGAGAGAGCGAGAGAGCGAGAGCGAGAGCGAGAGAGAGAGAGAAACAGACTAGACAGGGAGGGGGAGAGAGGGAGAGAGACAGACAGAGACAGACAGACAGGCAAAAAAGAGAGTAAGACAGAAGACAGACACAGTGAGTGAGAGACACAGGTAGAGAGAGAGAGAGAGAGAGAGAGAGAGAGAGAGAGACAGAGAGACAGAGAGAAAGAGAGGGACAGGCAGACAGATAAAGAGAGTGACAGAGAAAGACATAGACGGACAGTGAGAGACAGAGAGAAAGAGACAGAGAGAGAGAGAGAGAGAGAGAGAGAGAGAGAGAGAGAGAGGCAGACAGACAGACAGGCAAAGAAAGAGAGTAAGACAGAAGACAGACACAGTGAGAGAGACAGGAAAGACAGAAACGGACAGAGAGAGACAGAGAGGAACAGACAGAAAGAGAGAGGGTCCTAGCCCAATAGCGATACAGTGCCATTTCTTTCATTTCCTCTTTCTTTCCTTCTTTCTTTCTTTCTTTCTTTCTTTCTTTCTTTCTTTCTTTCTTCTTTTTTTATTTTTTTATTTTTTTGAGACGGAGTCTTGCTCTGTCACCCAGGCTGGAGTGCAGTGGCGCGATCGCAGCTCCCTGCAACCTCCGCCTCCCGGGTTCACACCATTCTCCGGCCTCAACCTCCCGAGTAGCTGGGACTACAGGCGCCGGCCACTACACCCAGATAATTCGTTTGTTTTTTTTGGAGAGACGGGGTTTCACCATGTTAGCCAGGATGGTCTCGATCTCCTGACCTGGCGATCCGCCCGCCTCAGCCTCCCAAAGTACTAGGATGACAGACGTGAGCCACTGCGTTCAGTCTACAGTGCCGTATCTCAGAAATCACTCACAGGAACAGACACTTACAGGTCATGTGTAGAGTTTCTTTTTTTGTTTTGTTTTGTTTTGTTTTGTTTTGTTCCGTTTTGTTTTGTTTTGCACGAGGAGGTGGCGGGATGGAGTTTCGCTCTTGCGTCCCAGGATGGAGTGAAATGGCAGAGGGGACTCAGGGAGTCAACCTATGGCAGAGATGGCACGTCATTCAGAGCGTAACGTCCACAGCGAAAGGTGGTAGGGCCGGCACTTTTAAAGGCTGAAATCCCGGCGGCTCAGGCCTGTCGTCCTCGCACTTTGGGAGGCCCAGGAGAACGGATCACTTGAGGTCAGGAGTTCGAGACCAGTGCGGCCAACATGGAGAAACCCCGTCTCTACTCAAAATACAAAAATTAGCCGGATGTGGTGGTGTGCGCCTGTAATCCCAGCCACTGAAGAAGAATCACTGGAATCCGGGAGGCAGAGGTTGCAGTGAGCCGAGGGAGTGCCACTGCACCCCCGCCTGGGTGACAGACTGAGAGAGACTCAGTCCCTCCCTACCAAAAAAGAAAGAAAGAAAGAAAGAAAGAAAGAAAGAAAGAAAGAAAGAAAGAAAGAAAAAAAAAAAAAAAAAAGAAAAAAGAAAAAAAAAACACAGGGACCGCCACCGGGCGCAGTGGCTCACACATGTAATCCCAGCACTTTGGGAGGCCGAGGTGGGCGGATCACCTGAGGTCAGGAGTTCAAGAGCAGCCTGGCCCACATGGTGAAACTCCGTCTCTACTAACATAGAAACATCTTCGGAGCATGATGGTGGGTGCCTGTAATCCCAGCTGCTCAGGAGGCTGAGACGGGAGAATCGCTTGAACCTGGGAGACGGTGGTTGCAGTGAGCCGAATCGCACCACCGCACTCCAGGCTGGGTGGCTGAGTGAGACTCTGTCTTAAAACAACAACAACAACAGCAGCAAAAAAAAAATAGCAAACGCACAAAAAAAGAACAGGCCAAAATACTCCATTGTCACTGAACGTTCCGCCACCAGACCGGAAACCCCCTGACTCAGGTCAAGGAGGTGGTGTTTCCTTCTCTCTGTCTCTGTCTCTGTCTCTCTCTCTCTCTCTCTCTCTCTCTCTCTCTCTCTCTCTCTCCCTCCCCCCCCCCAACTTTTATGTCTTGTTCAAGCAGACATGTGCAAGATTGTTACACAAGTAAACTTCTGACTGGGGGGTTCAGTGTGCAGATGATTTCATCACCCGGATAACTCAGCGCAGTACCCGACAGTTTTCGTGGTTTGGTTTTTTGTTTTGTTTTGTTTTGTTTTGTTTTTCCCTGAAGATGTCTCTCCTTCCACACCTCCTCCCTCAAGTAGGCTCCCGCCTCCCTGGTCCCCCTCGTTCTGCCCACGAGTTCTCATTATTTAGTTCCCAGTTATAGATGAGAACACGCGGTCTTTAGCTGATCGTTGCTTTCATCTTCGGCGGTGGCGGTGAAAGAGGCATGACACGAAATCGACCCTTAGGACGCTCCCCTCCGTCCACACCCCACACCCCCTCCCCACACACACCCTCATTCCTGCCCCCCCTCCTCAAACCCAAGACAGGAAGAAAGGCAGATATTAAAGTCAGAGGTCAGCCTCCAAGACGGTGGAGGCAAGGGATCTGAAAGGGTGAGCAAGCGATAGGGGTCGGGGGATGTCGTGGCCGAGCTAGCAAAAATAGGGGACCGACTTTCCAGCCCCAGCACACCCCCAATCCTCAACCGCAGCTAGCCTCTGGGTGGGGTTGCGCCTGTAAAAGCTTCTGAATGGAGAGAAGCCCAAGGCTATGGAAGGCATCAGCTCCAAGTCCGGGAAGGGAACAGGGCTTTGTGCATTGGAATGGGGCTTTAGAAGGCGGTGCTGCGGTTTCCAAAGCGACACGCCTCGCCTCGCCTCGCCTCGCCTCGCCCCGCCCCGCCTCGCCCAGAGCGAAACTCCGTCTCAAAAAAATAATAATAATTTTAAGATAATAATAATACTAAAAAATAAATAAATAAATAAATAAATAAATAAGAAATAAATAGTTAGTACAGCGGTCGTGGTCGTGAATCATTCCCCGGAGTCCAGGCGCAGTGGCTCACGCCCGTCACGCGAGCACTTTGGGACGCCGGGGCAGAAGGGTTGCAACAACATGATGAGACCCTGTCTGTGCAAAAACAGTTGAAAAGGAAGGCCGGGCGCGGCGGCTGACGCCTGCCGTCCCAGCACTTTGGGAGGCCGGGGAGGGAGAATCACCTGAGGTCGGGAGTTGGAGACCAGCCTGACCAACATGGAGAAGCCCCGTCTCTAGTAAAAATACAAAATCAACCAGACGTGGTGGTGCATACCTGCAACCCGAGCTACTACTCGGGAGGCAGACTCAGGAGAATCTCTTGAACCCGGGAGGCAGAAGTTGCGGTGAGCCGAGATCCGCGCCATTGCACTCCAGTCTGGGCAACAAGAGCGAAACTCTGTCTCGGGAAAAAGAAAAATAAAACAATAAAAATTGAAAATCATCTGGGCACAGTGGCGCATGCCCCGTGGTCCCAGGCACTACACTCTGGAGGCTGAGGTGGAAGGATCGCTTGAGTCCAGGAGCGTCCACACTGCAGTGAGTTTGGTTTTGATGGCACCACTGCCAGGGTGACAGAGTGAGACGCCGTCTGTAAATCAGTCAAGCAATCAATCAGATCACTGCAAGGAGCTCTCTATGTCTTACTTTCAATAGGTGTCTCTTCAGGCCAAGCAGGCATGGTGCCTCACGCCAGTAATCCCAGCACTTTGGGAGGCCGAGGTGGGATGAAAGAAGGAAGGAAGGAAGGAAGGAAGGAAGGAAGGAAGGAAGGAAGGAAGGAAGGAAGGACAGACAGAACAAAAAGTTTTACAACCCTTTTTTTCATAGTGTCAGGAATTTACAGATAATACAAGTAGTTTAGGTCAGGGGCCGATGTTATTAGTATTACTTTTTTTTTTTTTTTTTTAACTCCTACGGCCTGGTGGTGGTGCCAAGGTTGTCTGGCTATTTATCTGACTTTTGTTTGTTTCTAACGTTTTGCTTTCTCTCTTTCCTCCTGTCTTGTGAACTAGGCAAGGTGGGGGGAGGAGGGCAGCAGGAGCAGTAGAGGTCTCCTTCCTCATCCCCCACTTTGAGAATTTTCACTAATTAGTGGGCGGGTTCCCTTTCATTTTTACTTTTTGGGTCTTTTAGCGAGACAGAGTGATAGCGTTTTATGTAATACACTTGTGTGGAAGTTTTCTGACGAGCCATGGTAGCTACAAAACCTTTTATCATTGGAAGGAGCAAGTGTAATACACAGGGGCGCAGCAAGCAAGTAAGTTTCTTTTTTTTTTTTTTTTTTGAGACCGAGTCTCGCTCTGTCACCCAGGCTGGAGTGCTGTGGCCGGATCTCAGCTCACTGCAAGCTCCGCCTCCCGGGTTCACGCCATTCTCCTGCCTCAGCCTCCTGAGTAGCTGGGACTACAGGCGCCCGCCACCTCACCCGGCTAGTTTTTTTGTATTTTTTAGTAGAGACAGGGTTTCACCGTGTTAGCCAGGATGGTCTCGATCTCCTGACCTCGTGATCCGCCCGTCTCGGCCTCCCAAAGTGCTGGGATGACAGGCTTGAGCCACCGCGCCCGGCCAGCAAGTTTCTATTACAAGTAATACACTTACAGTGAGGGTTTTACATTTTCTACAGCTGGAAACTCTTTTCTAAATGAAGACCTAGGATCAAACCTGTGTTAAACCTGAACAGGCACATGTACTAACTTTGTCATGTCTTAAGCAGGTTAGTTTTTAACTGGGCCTTAAAACCTTTTTTTAGCAAGTAAAACAGTATTTTTTAATCAGAGAAGTTTTTACGAGCCCGACGCTTGAACTTGCGGCGTCTGTTTGGGGAAAGAGTTGGTTAAAGTCATGTTATCTTGAGGCATTAACCCTTCTGCTTCTCCAGGCCATTGGTCTCTTACGTTAGCCCTTCTATCAACATAACATGAAGAAACATCTAGGCTGCCAGCAATGTTTTCAGCCTACTGAGGAAATAGGTTTTTTTCTGTTTTTTTATTTTTATTTTTTAAATTTTTGGCTAAAGGAGGAGGTTCTGGTAACTTCTGGTTTATATGTTTAAAGAATGACTGAAAGACCTTGCGATCGTTGCTGGGCTGGACGGGTCTGGGTTTCCTAAGCAGTACGTGTACAGTGGGGACACCTTACATAGGTGTTTCTTCTAGCATGGTTATGGGTGGGGGGTGGGGTGGGGTGGTAACAACAACAAAGCAATGTATAGCATATTCATATCCAGCAAGGACGAAAGAGGTCCTCACCTGGGAAAAAGGTTGAATACAGCGACAGAACAATAGGAAAACAGTTAGTATTCTAGGAAAACTATCTGTCTTAAGATTTTTAACTACATTGACTTGCTTGATGAGTCCTCAAGCTTCGGCCGTGCATAGACTAGTCAGCTGCCGGTGTGTGACTAGAGCAGGGCTTGTGGTCCTCAGCAGCAGCTTGGAGCTTGGTCTCGTCTCAGGATCAGCCGGGCTGGATGATCTGCGCCCTGTTAGCCGGTCCACTTGTCCTGAGCTGTCGGTGTTAGCTGACTGTGGTGGATCCAAGACGCAACACCTGCAACTTTAACAGCAGTGGGAGTGGACAAGGTTACAGTATAGGGCTCATCCTATATGGGTTGTAGAAAAATTAGGTTTTACTTTAAACAGAGTCCCTAGATTTAAATGGGTGTCAGGCTTATAGGCATTATTTTTCTTTATTTAATTATGAACACTTCGTATGGCTATTTTGAAAGGCTGCATTTGCCTTTTAAAGGTTAATTTCTTTAGTTTCCGGAGGTCACCTTTTATTTGACCTACGATTTGCGGGTGGCCAACTGAACACAATCTTACAGGGCAGATACCTAGTTTGTTTGGTAGGGGTGCACCTGACTCGGAGGAGGACCGTAGGCAAAAACCTGATTTTATCTTAAGTGAATTTCCTGGCATATATCTATATATCTATCTATATCTATATCTATATCTGTATCTGTGTGTGTGTGTGTGTGTGTGTGTGTGTGTGTGTGTGTGTGTGTGTATATATATACATCTATCTATCTATCTATCTATCTATCTATCTATCTATATCTATATGGCAACCCTTTTTTTTTCGTTTTGTTTTTTGGTCGCCAGTAGCTGCTCGCTCGAGTGTCCAGTTCATGCGTTCCACCTTTTGTTGAACTTTGTGGCCGATAGGCTGCGTGTAACCTCTGTTGTATTGTTAACAGTCTTGTTAAATCTTGCACTATTCCAGCTACAGCTACAAATGCTGGCCTATTGTCTGACTTTAAAATCAGAGGTAGTCTTAAACCTGGGGATAATGTCTTTTAACAGTACTTTAGTCACTTCTTGTACTTTTTCTGTCCTGGTGGGGAAAACTGTAACTTACCCTGAAAAGGTGCAAACAAGCACTAGCCTCCAGCAGGGGGCAGTCCTGTAAAGTCTATAAGCAAGTTTTCACAAGGTATGGCTCTTTTTCCTGTTTCAGTTTCTTAGAGGAGGAGTTCCCCCCTCCCCCCATCCCCACCCCCACTCCGCCCCTTTGTCACTGTATCTAGTGGCTGAGCCTTCAGTGAGAAATTGGAATCCAGATACGGCAGAGTCTTGCTGTTTGTAACTTCTAATGTGACCATGGGCTCCTGGGAGCCTAATGAGAAGGTGCCTAGTCTGCCCTAGTCTTTACATTCTTCAGCTCCCGTCAGCCTGATCAGATGAGTGTCTGGTTCCTCCAAGGTGCAGCAGCCCTTGGCCGATGGCCTCTTTGTCTTGCGGCCTTGGCCATTTCCTGTATTGCCTTCTGAACATTTACCCTTCTAGAGTCTTTTTTTTTTTTTTCCATCTCGCACATTAATCTCTCTCTAGCCTTGTCCGGCTCTGGAATCCTTGCCTAACTTGACTTCGGTCATGTCTACATCCACGTCCGCGGCCTCTCACAATGCTGCTTCCCCCCCCCGCGTTCTCACGCTCCTACGGCCAGCTGGTGGGGCCCGAGAAACGGCACGGGCCCTGCCCCCGCCCACGCACTGCTGTCTGTCTCTCCTGTTTTCTTTTGATTCTCTATCTTTACACTTGCTTTTAGTCTTTCTTTTTCTTTTGCTCTTTTCCCTCTTTTCTAGAGTTTAACAGGCTCTTTTCTTTATACACTTGGAGGGTGAAACAGGCATACCGAGAGTCAGCGTAAATGTTTACAGTCTTACCCTCACCGAGTTCTAAGGCCCGGATTAAAGCAATGAGCCCAGCTTAACGACAGCGTCCAGGGTTACCACCGCATATTCTGCACATCTCTCCCCTCGTGGGTTGGTGAAGCTGTTCCCGTCCACGCATAGCTCCTAGTGTACTGATGCCCAAGGCTGGTCCCGGAGGTCAGATCTGCTAGAGTACACTGGAGTCCAACACCTCTACACAGTCATGCTCGACAGGGCTCTAGCTGTCGGGAGCAAGGCGGTGGGTTCAGGGTGTTCCCAGTTTAGTAGCTCAATGGTTGAAAAGGGCTGATAGATGAAAGTCTGTTGCCCACCCCCCTCCCCCCGGGATGTGGGCCTGGTCATTATAATAGACAGGTCCTCGTATCTCCCTGAGAGGCATTTACAGAGCTCGAGTAAGACCAGATCTGAGATGGCCCACTTGACTATCTCGACTTCTTTCCTTGGCCTCTGGAGGCTCCGATCCTTCCCTTCGAGGTGAGACCTGGGGCGTGTCAGCTCCTGAATCTCATTTCTGAGGGGGTTGTTGGCCTCGGTGAAGCGGGGTAGGCTGGGAAACATGGAGAAAGAATCTGTGTTATCTCTCGTGGCTCCCGTAAAAACTGGCTTCTCTTGCCGTTTCCTGGGACTCCCTTTTTAAAAAAACTCTGTGTCTGCCGGCGAAGCCGCTCTTACTTTTACTTTTGGCTATTTTGCACAAAGTTGTTAAACAGGGCTAAATTAACGCTGGCTTTGTCTATAATCTATTTCGCCGTGAGTCCATATAAAGGAATTTGATCTAGGTACACAGGCTGTCCTCCGACCCCGTCACCACCTGAACTACACGGCCAATTGTTCTCTGCCTGTAGTTCCTTCCGTGGGCCATCCAACAGCAGAAGAGGGCAATTCTAATTCACCCAGAGTTCGTGACCTCTAGGGGGTTAACTGAACTCTATAATCTCCTGCAAAACCTTTTGTAAGGTTCTGTAACATGCATTTTAGTAGGGTAAGTTGTGACGACTTGATGACTTTCCTTTTATTTTTCTTTTTGAAACGTTTTTAAGAGGGCTCCTAGCAGAGTGGGCTTACTTTGTGTCTGACCTATGTTTCTCTCGAGACGAAACAACATTCACCCTACGAGAAGGAAAGGGTAAAAGGTCACTCAGTCACGTAATTCACACTAAATCAAAATGAAAGCTAAAACCAAAGTGTCGTTAAGGGCACACCTGTTCGTCAAGCAATTTAAGCCAAACCAAAATCAGGAGCAAGACCAAAGTGGCAATCAAGGCAGGCCTGTTTATCAAGCAATTCAAGTCAAGTCAAAATCGAAACCGAAACCAAAGTATCAACCAATGAATTCAAGTCAAGTCAGAAACCAAAACCAAAGTGCCGGTAGAGGCACGCCGTGGGTGATCAGGCCACGCTTCCACTCAAACGGAGTGGGGGAAGTTCCAAAGAGCAGTCTCAGCAAGTTTCAGATGTCCGGACTGAAAGTGCCAGTTCCTTCCCAGTGTCCAGCCACTGTGCGGATCCTCCACGGGGGCGTGCTGTGCACTGCTCTTTGGAGGCGAGGCATCGCACCGGGGCAGATGCCTACCCGGCAGCACTCTGAGGATCCGCATCGCTCAAGCTGGCCAGAGTCCCCCGCAGGGATGCTCTACAGGGCAGGCATAAGCCGCCTAAGGGGCTGCCTCGACCCTCCGTGCATCACCAGCTCGCTTCCCGGTGAGGGAACCCAGAAATGTAGCAGGACAAGCCGCAGACAAAACTCCTGAGACACCGGATTAAAGAAGGAAGAGGTTTTTCATTCGGCCGGGAGCGTCGGCAGACTCGCATCTTAGGAGCCGAGCTCCCCGAAAAAGACTTTTTTAAAGGCTTACAACCTCAAGGGTTGCACGTGAAAGGGTCGTGACAAATCGAGCAAGCGTGGGAAACGTGACTGGGGGCTACCTGCATCAGCTAACAGAACAAAAAGTTTTACAAGGAATTCACAGATAACAGAAGTAGTTCAGGTCGGGGGTCGATGTTATTATTATTACTTCCTCTTTTTCTTTTTTTTTTCCTTTTTTTTTTCTTTCTTTCTTTCTTTCTTTCTTTCTTTCTTTCTTTCTTTCTTTCTTTCTTTCTTTCTTTCTTTGTTTTTTTAAATCTCCTAGGGCCGTGTGGTGGCACCAA
>NC_133415.1:41272500-41280000 GCF_049350105.2 Macaca mulatta | reverse complement strand
CGGTACCCCAAGGCACACCTCTCGGATCGCTAGAGAAGGCTTTCTCACCGAGGGTGGGTCACGCTCCCCACCCGCCAGTCGCCCCTCGTCGGGCCCGCAGAGGCGCTCAGGGACGCCTGGGGAAGGGAGGGGGCCTGCGGCGCGAGAAGAAACCTGCGGCAACCTGGAGCGTTTGCGGTCAGGGCAGGGGCCCGGCCGGCGCGCGTGCGCACAGCCCCCAAGGCCCCCCGCCGTCCACCCACCTCCTTTCTGTGAGGCAAGGCGCCTCCAGTTAACCCACACACGACCGATCGGAGGCAGAACGGCAGCCCCTCGGCGGCCGGCCGGCGCACGCGTGGCCGGCCCGAGCCCACCGCCACCGCTCACACGGCCCGCGCTCCCCCGCCAGAGGGGAGCACGGGACGTGCGCTCGCCAGACCAGGCGGCGCCCTTCCCCGCGTGGGAGGGGCGCGTCTCACTCAACCGCCTCGACCCGCACAGCCAACGAGCTCCCTCAGGACCCACGCGCGGACACCATGGCGGCGACCGGAGGAGGGGGCGCTGGGGGCGGGAGCGACACACCACCGCTCGGCCTCGGGCACCTGAGAGACAGCCCGGGGCGCTCCAGGAGCACCGCAAAGGCCCAGGCGGAGCCAGCGCTCGTGCAATACCCGAGAGGGCAGCACGGCGGGCCAGCGGGACAGCACCCCCACCGCCGCGGAGGGGGGCGGCCCACGAGGCGACGACCACAAGAGGCGAAAGCGAGGAGTGCCTGCTGCGTCAGAGGACCCCCGCTGACCCACGCCGGACGCCACGAGGCAGACGGCGGGGTCGGGACAGCGAGGTCGGGCCGGGTTCCGCACCCCAGTGCCTCCCAACGCACCGCCCGCAGGCGGGGATGGGAGACGGGGGAAACCCCGCGGGCGGGACGAGAAGAACGGGTCTCATTCACCACGAATGCCCGCCCCTCGCCCGTCGCGGCTCGGTCCCGGCCCGGGAGAGCGTGACATCACCACATCGATCAGGGAAAGCATCCCCGGAGCAGGGTCGGCCAGCCAGCCACAGCCTCCCCAGAGGCCAGCGAGCAGATCAGCCTGGCCATCCCCAGCTCCAGGACAGGGGCGGCAGACAACCCGGCAGAGACGAGGAATGCCTGACACGCACGGCACGGAGCCAGCGGGAGTGGGGTTGTCTCGGCCGCCCCAGGTGCCCGCAGCGGGGAGCGCACGGTGGCAGGGTAAGCCCGCGCCACCTTCCCCGCCGCCCCCAGGTGGGTCAGAGACCCGGACCCAAGGCGGCACCGGGAGCTGGGACGCTCGGATGCATGAGAGACCGGGCACACGGGCCCCAGCAGGCGGCTCAAGCACGAGCAGGGCCGGCTAGCCGGGTCACCGGGAGGCCGAAGACCCGCGACGCATCCAAGAGACCCAACCTCTCCAGCGACAGGTCGCCAGAGGACAGCGTGTCAGCAATAACCCGGTGGCCCAAAATGCCGGCTCGGAGTGAAACATATACCTCCCCAGGAGACAGGAGGTCGAGTCACCGACCACGCCGCCGGCCCAGGGAACCCGCGACACGGGCATCTGTCCCCAAAATCGCCACCATCGCAGCCAGACACGGAGCACCCAGGGCCCTCTGGTCGACCCCAGGACACACGCCGGAGCAGCGCCGGGCCAGGGACGTCCTCCCGGCCACCCGTGCCACGCAGGGGCCGGCCCGAGTCTCCAGAGCGAGACTCGGAAGCGTTTCCGGCCGTCCCCTCGTACGACCGGGACACACGAGGGACCGAAGGCCGGCCAGGTGTGACCTCTCGGGCCGCACGCGCGCTCAGGGAGCGCTCTCCGACTCCCCACGGGGACTTGCAAACAACAGGTCACGGCAGAGGGACCGCTCCCCGGCACCCGGGGGACGAGGCAGGACGGTCCCCGGCTCCCCACGGGGACTTGCAGAAAAAATTCGGCCGCTGCCTCAGACGGCCAGGATGCGCGCGGGCCCGCGACCGGGCCGGGAAGGGTGTCCCCAGCCTCCCACCCCAAGCCCGGTGGGTCCCCGCGGGTCGCGGGTCAGGCCTCGGGAGCCGCGGCGTGCTGGTCGACCAACCCCGGCAGCCCCACACCCGGCTCTGGCCCGAAAGCGCAGCGACAACCTCTCCCCACATAAGCCTGCACGCCTGAGCTCTGACTCACAAGTGACGCGCCAGAGCTCTGGCGCGACCGGGACAGCCCGGCTGACGACCGCGGTCTTTCCGGAGCTCTGCCTAGCTCACAGCGGGGACGGTCCCCTCCCTCGGCAGCTGCCACCGCAGCTCCGGAAGCCAAGGGAACGATATAAAAGCGGCCGCCAGATGGAGTCCGACAACCGTCGCGAACGTCACCAAGACAGATCCGGATGGCAGGCCGGCCCGCGGACCGCAAAACCGAAACCGTGAGTCGAGAGACGCTATCCCGAGGCCGAAAACGCAGCCCCTGTACCCCAACCCCACAGAAACGGTCCCCAAACCCTGTCTCTGCATGGACCGCGACACAGTCAGAAGACAACCCACGGCGTGTGGATGTTCGGAGAGGCATCTCGGTGGGAGAAACAACAAGCAAGGACTCGGTCGCGGGTCGTTGAGGACACAGGGAGACACAGAATGCGTAGGCTCTTCCTGAATCCAGACAGAGAAGGAGGGAGGGAGGGAGGGAGGGAGGGAGGGAGGGAGGGAGGAAAGGCAGGCAGGCAGGCAGGCAGGCAAACATAAAGAAGGAAACAGAGAAAGAAAGAAAGGAAGGAAAACCTAAAGGAGAGAAAGAAAGAAAAGAGAAGAAAAGAGAAGACAAATATTAATATAAGTATTTCCATTTGTATATAGGTATAACATATAAAACTACATTAAAATAGAAAAAAATTTATATGCATACACATGAATGAACAGATAAAAATGAATAAACAAAAAATAAGATAACATAACATAAGCAAATAGGCCAGGCGCGGTGGCTGACGCCTGTGATCCCAGCACTTTCAGAGGCTGGGGGAGAGAGAGAGAAAAAAAATGAAAGAAAGAAAGAAAGAAAGAAAGAAAGAAAGAAAGAAAGAAAGAAAGAAAGAAAGAAAGAGAGAGAGAGAGAGAGAGAGAGAAAGAAAGAAAGAAAGAAAGAAAGAAAGGAAGAAAGAAAGAAAGAGAGAGAGAAAGAAAGACAGAAAGAAAGAAAGAAGAAAGAGAGAGAGAGAGGGAGAAAGACAGCGAGAAAGAAAGACGAGAGAAGAAAGAAAAAAAAAGAAAGAGGAAAGACAGGAAGAAAGACAAAGCAAGAAAGCAAGAAAACAAGACAGCAAGAAAGCACGACAGAAAGAGAGAAAGAGACAGAAAGAAAAAGCAAGAAAGCAGCAGAGAGAGAGAGAGAGAGAGAGAGAGAGAGAGAGAGAGAGGCGCGAGGCGAGGCGAGGCGAGGCGAGGCGAATCTACCTGCTTTCACTACATGTGGGGAGAATCAGGAAAGCCCCCACTAACAACAAGGCCTGAAGTGGAGCTGCCATCTGTGAAATCCGAGCAGAAGAGTCCACACGGGTTAAAGACACGAAGAAAGACAGGGAAACAACTGCTCAAAGAGAAGAACAATCTGGCCCAGCCAGGGTCTGTCTCCTGAAGTTGTGTGGGCAACGAGGGAGTGGGACGGAGGGAGGGAGTGGGACGGAGGGAGGGAGGGCCTCCGAGGCTCGTGTCAAACAATAAATGATAATAAAATAAAAGGAAGTTAAAAAAAAAAATTGCGCATCATTCGTAGCATCACTGACGCCTCGAAAGGCGAGAGGCATGTGTTTATGTCACTGTGGGACTGTTTTCTTTTTTCTTTTCTCTTTTTCTTCCCTCTCTTCCCGGAAACTCACTTTTTAATTATTTCATTTTCCTTTTCTTTTTTTTTTTTTAATTTTTAATTTTACTTTCATTTTTACTTTTATTTTTAATTGCTTGAGAGGTTGTCTCCCTCTCTCGCCCAGGCTGGTGTACAGTGGCGCGATCTCGGCTCACTGCAACCTCCGCCTCCCAGGTTCAAGTGATTCTCCTGCCTCAGCTCGGCCTCCCGAGTAGCTGAGATTACAGAGGCGCACGACCATGCCCGGCTAATTTTTGGTATTTTGACTAGAGACGGACGGGGTTTCACCATACTGGCCCTGCTCGTCTGACCACCTCGTGATCCAGCGATCCACCACCCTCGGCGTCCCAAAGTGCTGGGATGACAGGCTTGAGCCACCGCGCCGGGCCTAGTTATTCCTTTTATTTTATTTCTAATTTTTAATTGTACGTATGCACGTATGCATGTATGTATGTATGTATGTATGTATGTATGTATGCATGCATGCATGTATCTATCCTTTTCTTTTTTTTTGAGACGGACAGAGAGAGACAGTGAGAAACAGAGAGAGAGAGAGAGAGACAGACAGACAGACAGAGAGAGAGAGAGAGAAACAGACGGGGGGGGAGAGAGAGAGAGAGAGAGAGAGAGAGAGAGAGAGAGACCAACAGACAGAAGGACAGGCAGAGAAAGAGAGTAAGACAGAAGACAGACACAGGGAGAGAGACAAGCGGGGGGGGGGGGAGAGAGAGAGAGAGAGAGAGAGAGAGAGAGAGCTCCCAGACATCACGAAGCCGTTTCAATGACATATTCTCTCTGGTCTTTGTCTGGGGATATTCAGTTTTTCAACGTAGGCCTCAAGGGCTCCCAGATGTCCCTTTCGAATCTCTACAAAGAGAGTGTCTCCAACCTGCCTAATCAAAACAAAGGTGTAACCCTTTAGGATGAGTCCACACATCGCAAAGCAGTTTCTCAAATACATTCTTTCTAATTTTCATCTGGGAATATTAGGTGATTCACCATAGGCCTAAAGGGACTCCCAAAAATCCATTCAGAGAGACTGCCCAAAAAAAGTGTTTCTAACCTGATGAATCCAAAGAATGGTGTATCGCTAAGAGATCAATCTACGCATCACAAATCAATGTGACAGATAGCCTCTCTCTGGTTTTAATCTGTGGATAGTCTGCTTTCCAACGTAGGCCTCAATGGGTTTCCAAATGTCCCCTCACAGATTCTACGGAAAGCGTGTTTCCAACCTCCTGGTTCAAAAGAATTATCCGTTCGAGGTGAATCCACACGTCAAAAAGCAGTTTCACCAGCAGCAGTTTTTCTCCTTTTCCTCTGGGGATGTTCACTTTCACCAGGAGCCACAAAGGGCTCCCAAATGTCCCTTCGAAGATTCTGCAAAGAACTGCTTCCAATCGGCCGCGTGCAGCGGCTCACGCCTGTCATCCCAGCATTTTGGGAGGCAGAGGCGGGTGGATCACCTGAGGTCAGGAGTTCGAGACCAGCCTGGCCAAAACGGTGAAACCCCATCTCTACCAAGAACACAAAAAATTTGCCGGGCTTGGTAGCGGGTGCCTGTGATCCCAACTACTTGGGAGGCTGAGGCAGGAGAATCCCTTCAACTGGAAGGCAGAGGTTGCAGTGAGCCGAGATGGTGTCACTGCACTCCAGCCTGGGGGACAGAGTGAGAGTCTGTCTTAAAAAAAATAAAAACATTAAGAAAAAAATACTACTACTACAACAACAACAACAACAACAACAACAACAACAACAACAACAAAATGCTTCCAATCTGCTGAATCAACAGAAAGGTTTAACTCAGTAAGAGGAATCTACACATCGCTAAAAAGCAGTTTTACAGATAGCTTCTTGTTAGTTTTTATCTACAGTTTCCTGGTTTTCACCCTAGGCCTCGAATAGCTCCCAAATGTCCTTTTGCAGATTCTACAAAAGGGCCGCTTCCAACCTGGTATATCAAAAGAAAGGTTTCACTCTGTGAGATGAATCCACACACGACAAAGCAGTTTCAGAGACAGCTTCTTTCTAGTTTTTATTTGGGGATATTCGGTTTTTCACACTAGGCCTCAGTGGGCTCCCAAAGGTATACTCGCGGATTCTACAGAAAGAGTGCTTCAAACCTCCTCAATCAAAAATTAGTTGTAATTCGGTGCCATGAATCCACACATCACAAAGCGGTATCATAGAGAGCTTCTTTCTATTTCTCTGGTGGGGATACTCGGTTTTTCACAACAGGCCCCAGTGGGCTCCCAAATGTCCATTCTGCTTCCAAACTGCTGAATCCAAAGGCAGTTTTAACTCGGTATGATGAATCCACACGTCACAAAGCTGTTTCATGAAGACCTTCTCTCTCGTTTTTATCTGAAAACATAAGATTTTTTCACCATACGACACAAGGGTCTCCGAAATGTACACAGACAGATTCAACAAAAAAACCCTTCCAACCTGCTGAGTAAAAAGAAAGGTTTAACTCTGCGAGACGAATACACACACGACAAAGCAGCTTCACAGAGAATGGTGTTTTTTGTTTGTTTGTTTGCTTGCTTGCTTGCTTGCTTGCTTGCTTTTTGGTTTGTTTTCTTGGTTTTTTTTTTTTTTTTTTTTTTTTTTTTGGAGACGCACTTTCGCTCTTGTTGCTCAGACTGGAGCGCAATGGCGCCATCTCGCCTCACTGCGACCTCCGCCTCCCAGGTTCAAGCAATTCTCCTGCCTCCGTTTCCCTTCCCGAGTAGCTGGGATTACAGGCATGTGCCACCACGCCCGGCTAATTTTGTATTTTCAGTAGAGACGGGGTTTCTCCATGTGGGTCAGTCTGGTCTCGAACTGCCGACCTCAGGTGATCTGCCAGCCTCGGCCTCCCAAAGTGCTGGGATGACAGGCGTGAGCCACCGCGCCCGTACAATTGTATTGTATCGTATTGTATTGTATTTACATTGATTGATTGATTGATTGATGCTGCCTGATCAAAGGTCACTCAGGCCCAGTCGTCAAAGTGGCGATTTCCTAGGCAACAAGGAAGGGGGGAGCTTGGAGGTGGGGGCGGGGGCGGTGGAGAAGACACAGTTGCCCCAGGCTGTGCGCAGGCGGCCTGAGCTTCCTTCCTCTGTTGAGGCCTCCATTTTCAGAGTAACAGTGGCCGCTAGGTGATGCCCGACGTCTGCCAATGAGACTGTCAGCCCGGAATGAATTGGGATCGCCTGGAGGGGGAGGCGGGAGGGGGAAGGATGGAGGCCCCCACAGCACAGTGGGTCACCGCGCCCTTCCAGGCGATCCCCACAACTAATCGACCAGGGCCCCTGGGGGCACACAGCCTAAGACCCCAGCCATCGGATCATCTGGAACTTCTGTCCGAAGACGAGAGACGAGAGACCGACTGGAAATTCTCTCGGTCAAGGTCCAAACGTAAAAGAATCACTGACACAGACACCAGGACTAACTAAGACAATTTGTAAAAGTTTCCGTGTTTTGGGTGAATCCGCGTATTTCTGGATCACAAAATTACTGATTTTGAACATTGCGGTTTTTCCACTCCTTACGTGTACGGTCCTGTGATAGACAGACCAGGGGACTCCTCAGCTCAGAGTCCATGAGGCCAGAAGCTGACATCCTAAATTTCTATGTAGAATGAATTTCAGCAAGCCAGCCAAACACTCTGCCGTAAAAC
>NC_133415.1:41257500-41267500 GCF_049350105.2 Macaca mulatta | reverse complement strand
CGGCGGGGTGCGGGGTGGGGGGGGGCACTTGAAAATTAAACTGACCCCTCATACAGCCCAAGTAGAAGAGTCTATGCGCATTAAAGAAACCAACACACAAAGAAAACTAAAGCGCCGATAAAAGAACAATAGGGCCCCCCGCCAGGGCGGAGGTTACCTAGGCAACGAGGGAGAGAGGGAGGGGCCTCCAGAAGGGAGGGCGAGAAACCGGTTGCCCCGGGCTCGGTGAAGTTTCGGCGAGACCTCCCTCCGTGCCACCTCGACTTTCAGTAACAGTGGCCGCTAGGTGATGCCCGAAGACAACCGATGCCTGCAAGTGTCAGTCATCACGGAAAAGAAGTGAAGGATGGATCGCTCTGGGTCGGGGTGGAGGTTGGGGAGGGGGATGCGGCGGAGGCACACCGCGTCGCCGGCGTCTCCCGGATCCCTCTCAGACCAGGCCATTTCCGGGCCCAGGGAGTCCTCCCACGCGATGCCCGCGACTGGTCGACCAGAACCCCCAGGGGCACAGCCAAAGTTTCTGCCCCTGGGATCACCTGGCACTTCCATTCCCCCAGAGAGAAGAGAGGACCAGGGGTGCGGGGCGCGTGGAGGACGCCAGGGGTGGAGGTGGGAGCTACCAAAGACACAAGTGCGGTCATTAGCGTGTCAGAGTGGACTCCAGACCCACGACCTCAGAGAGGCAATCCCTGAACGAGTGTTAGTGCATGACATCCACGCTCCCGGACACGGCGTGGATTTCACGGGGAAAGCAGTGCACATCACACTCCCTTCCTGTTCCGGGGCAAGATTTTGCTCCCGAAGTACCCATTTCTCAACCGTGTTCCCCAAAGTCCACCCTGTCGTGAATCAGTCATGAATCTAGTCAGTACGGTGAATCGCGGAGCAGCCACATCCCACCACGAAGATCGGAGTCCGCACACTACACATCGCCCCACGCGGTGTCTCCCCACAAGAACATCACCGCCGTCCTAGCCGAGTAGTGATACAGTGCCATTTCTTTCATTTTCTCTTTCTCGCTTGCTATTTATTTATTTATTTATTTATTTATTTTTGAGACAGAGTCTCACTCACTCTACAGCCCAAGCTGTAGCGCTGTGGCACGATCTCGGCTCACGGCAACCCCCGCCTCCCAGGTTCAAGCGATTCTCCCGCCTCCGACTCCCGAGTAGCTGGGATCACAGGGGTCTGCCCCACCGCACCCGACTCAGTTTTGTAGTTTTAGTAGAGACGGGGTTTCACCACGTGGGCCAGGCTGGTCTTGAACTCCTGACCTCCTGATCCGCCCGCCTCGGCTTCCCAAAGTGCTGGGGTGACAGACGTGAGCCACCGCGTTCAGCCCCTACGGTGCCATTGCTTGGAAATCACTCGTGGGAACACACACTTATGGGTCACGTGTGAAGAATTTTCCTTTGTCTATTTTTTTTCCCCTTTTTTTCGTGTGTGTGTGTGTGTGTGTGTGTGTGTGTGTGTGTGTGTGTGTGCGTGCGTGTGCGCGCGCGGTGGGACGGAGTTTCGCTCTTGCTGCCCAGGCTGGAGTGCAATGGCGCGATCTCGGCTCACTGCAACCTCCGCTTGCCAGGTTCCAGCGATTCTCCTGCGTCTGCCTCCCGAGTAGCTGGGATTACAGGCCTGCGCCCCCATGCCCGGCTAATTTTGTATTTTTAGTAGAGACGGGGTTTCTTCATGTGGGTCAGGCTGGCCTCGAACTCCCGACCTCAGGTGATCCACCCGCCTCGGCCTTCCAAAATGCTGGGATGACGGGCATGAGCCACCGTGCCCGGCCTTAGCCGTTTATTTTAAAGTCGAGGAGCTTATCAGGGAAATACGAGAAGTTTGGACATCACAGGTGACAGAGAGAAAGGTCTGCAAATGGCCCTTCCATCCAAGTGGGGACCCGGCCTCGATCTCCCGAAATCATGCACCCAGTGGGGAAGCCCGGCAAGGCCCGTCTGTGTAGATTCCTCTCGGCCTCTCTAAGCACGCACTTCTCACTTTGGTGGAAGGGGCAGGGCCCTCTCTGGGACGGGGGAATCTGACAGACAAAGAGACAGACGTAGAAAAAGAGAGATCGACAGACAGAGACAGAGAGAAACGGACAGAAAGAGCGAGAGAGCGAGAGAGCGAGAGCGAGAGCGAGAGAGAGAGAGAAACAGACTAGACAGGGAGGGGGAGAGAGGGAGAGAGACAGACAGAGACAGACAGACAGGCAAAAAAGAGAGTAAGACAGAAGACAGACACAGTGAGTGAGAGACACAGGTAGAGAGAGAGAGAGAGAGAGAGAGAGAGAGAGAGAGACAGAGAGACAGAGAGAAAGAGAGGGACAGGCAGACAGATAAAGAGAGTGACAGAGAAAGACATAGACGGACAGTGAGAGACAGAGAGAAAGAGACAGAGAGAGAGAGAGAGAGAGAGAGAGAGAGAGAGAGAGAGAGGCAGACAGACAGACAGGCAAAGAAAGAGAGTAAGACAGAAGACAGACACAGTGAGAGAGACAGGAAAGACAGAAACGGACAGAGAGAGACAGAGAGGAACAGACAGAAAGAGAGAGGGTCCTAGCCCAATAGCGATACAGTGCCATTTCTTTCATTTCCTCTTTCTTTCCTTCTTTCTTTCTTTCTTTCTTTCTTTCTTTCTTTCTTTCTTTCTTCTTTTTTTATTTTTTTATTTTTTTGAGACGGAGTCTTGCTCTGTCACCCAGGCTGGAGTGCAGTGGCGCGATCGCAGCTCCCTGCAACCTCCGCCTCCCGGGTTCACACCATTCTCCGGCCTCAACCTCCCGAGTAGCTGGGACTACAGGCGCCGGCCACTACACCCAGATAATTCGTTTGTTTTTTTTGGAGAGACGGGGTTTCACCATGTTAGCCAGGATGGTCTCGATCTCCTGACCTGGCGATCCGCCCGCCTCAGCCTCCCAAAGTACTAGGATGACAGACGTGAGCCACTGCGTTCAGTCTACAGTGCCGTATCTCAGAAATCACTCACAGGAACAGACACTTACAGGTCATGTGTAGAGTTTCTTTTTTTGTTTTGTTTTGTTTTGTTTTGTTTTGTTCCGTTTTGTTTTGTTTTGCACGAGGAGGTGGCGGGATGGAGTTTCGCTCTTGCGTCCCAGGATGGAGTGAAATGGCAGAGGGGACTCAGGGAGTCAACCTATGGCAGAGATGGCACGTCATTCAGAGCGTAACGTCCACAGCGAAAGGTGGTAGGGCCGGCACTTTTAAAGGCTGAAATCCCGGCGGCTCAGGCCTGTCGTCCTCGCACTTTGGGAGGCCCAGGAGAACGGATCACTTGAGGTCAGGAGTTCGAGACCAGTGCGGCCAACATGGAGAAACCCCGTCTCTACTCAAAATACAAAAATTAGCCGGATGTGGTGGTGTGCGCCTGTAATCCCAGCCACTGAAGAAGAATCACTGGAATCCGGGAGGCAGAGGTTGCAGTGAGCCGAGGGAGTGCCACTGCACCCCCGCCTGGGTGACAGACTGAGAGAGACTCAGTCCCTCCCTACCAAAAAAGAAAGAAAGAAAGAAAGAAAGAAAGAAAGAAAGAAAGAAAGAAAGAAAGAAAAAAAAAAAAAAAAAAGAAAAAAGAAAAAAAAAACACAGGGACCGCCACCGGGCGCAGTGGCTCACACATGTAATCCCAGCACTTTGGGAGGCCGAGGTGGGCGGATCACCTGAGGTCAGGAGTTCAAGAGCAGCCTGGCCCACATGGTGAAACTCCGTCTCTACTAACATAGAAACATCTTCGGAGCATGATGGTGGGTGCCTGTAATCCCAGCTGCTCAGGAGGCTGAGACGGGAGAATCGCTTGAACCTGGGAGACGGTGGTTGCAGTGAGCCGAATCGCACCACCGCACTCCAGGCTGGGTGGCTGAGTGAGACTCTGTCTTAAAACAACAACAACAACAGCAGCAAAAAAAAAATAGCAAACGCACAAAAAAAGAACAGGCCAAAATACTCCATTGTCACTGAACGTTCCGCCACCAGACCGGAAACCCCCTGACTCAGGTCAAGGAGGTGGTGTTTCCTTCTCTCTGTCTCTGTCTCTGTCTCTCTCTCTCTCTCTCTCTCTCTCTCTCTCTCTCTCTCTCTCCCTCCCCCCCCCCAACTTTTATGTCTTGTTCAAGCAGACATGTGCAAGATTGTTACACAAGTAAACTTCTGACTGGGGGGTTCAGTGTGCAGATGATTTCATCACCCGGATAACTCAGCGCAGTACCCGACAGTTTTCGTGGTTTGGTTTTTTGTTTTGTTTTGTTTTGTTTTGTTTTTCCCTGAAGATGTCTCTCCTTCCACACCTCCTCCCTCAAGTAGGCTCCCGCCTCCCTGGTCCCCCTCGTTCTGCCCACGAGTTCTCATTATTTAGTTCCCAGTTATAGATGAGAACACGCGGTCTTTAGCTGATCGTTGCTTTCATCTTCGGCGGTGGCGGTGAAAGAGGCATGACACGAAATCGACCCTTAGGACGCTCCCCTCCGTCCACACCCCACACCCCCTCCCCACACACACCCTCATTCCTGCCCCCCCTCCTCAAACCCAAGACAGGAAGAAAGGCAGATATTAAAGTCAGAGGTCAGCCTCCAAGACGGTGGAGGCAAGGGATCTGAAAGGGTGAGCAAGCGATAGGGGTCGGGGGATGTCGTGGCCGAGCTAGCAAAAATAGGGGACCGACTTTCCAGCCCCAGCACACCCCCAATCCTCAACCGCAGCTAGCCTCTGGGTGGGGTTGCGCCTGTAAAAGCTTCTGAATGGAGAGAAGCCCAAGGCTATGGAAGGCATCAGCTCCAAGTCCGGGAAGGGAACAGGGCTTTGTGCATTGGAATGGGGCTTTAGAAGGCGGTGCTGCGGTTTCCAAAGCGACACGCCTCGCCTCGCCTCGCCTCGCCTCGCCCCGCCCCGCCTCGCCCAGAGCGAAACTCCGTCTCAAAAAAATAATAATAATTTTAAGATAATAATAATACTAAAAAATAAATAAATAAATAAATAAATAAATAAGAAATAAATAGTTAGTACAGCGGTCGTGGTCGTGAATCATTCCCCGGAGTCCAGGCGCAGTGGCTCACGCCCGTCACGCGAGCACTTTGGGACGCCGGGGCAGAAGGGTTGCAACAACATGATGAGACCCTGTCTGTGCAAAAACAGTTGAAAAGGAAGGCCGGGCGCGGCGGCTGACGCCTGCCGTCCCAGCACTTTGGGAGGCCGGGGAGGGAGAATCACCTGAGGTCGGGAGTTGGAGACCAGCCTGACCAACATGGAGAAGCCCCGTCTCTAGTAAAAATACAAAATCAACCAGACGTGGTGGTGCATACCTGCAACCCGAGCTACTACTCGGGAGGCAGACTCAGGAGAATCTCTTGAACCCGGGAGGCAGAAGTTGCGGTGAGCCGAGATCCGCGCCATTGCACTCCAGTCTGGGCAACAAGAGCGAAACTCTGTCTCGGGAAAAAGAAAAATAAAACAATAAAAATTGAAAATCATCTGGGCACAGTGGCGCATGCCCCGTGGTCCCAGGCACTACACTCTGGAGGCTGAGGTGGAAGGATCGCTTGAGTCCAGGAGCGTCCACACTGCAGTGAGTTTGGTTTTGATGGCACCACTGCCAGGGTGACAGAGTGAGACGCCGTCTGTAAATCAGTCAAGCAATCAATCAGATCACTGCAAGGAGCTCTCTATGTCTTACTTTCAATAGGTGTCTCTTCAGGCCAAGCAGGCATGGTGCCTCACGCCAGTAATCCCAGCACTTTGGGAGGCCGAGGTGGGATGAAAGAAGGAAGGAAGGAAGGAAGGAAGGAAGGAAGGAAGGAAGGAAGGAAGGAAGGAAGGACAGACAGAACAAAAAGTTTTACAACCCTTTTTTTCATAGTGTCAGGAATTTACAGATAATACAAGTAGTTTAGGTCAGGGGCCGATGTTATTAGTATTACTTTTTTTTTTTTTTTTTTAACTCCTACGGCCTGGTGGTGGTGCCAAGGTTGTCTGGCTATTTATCTGACTTTTGTTTGTTTCTAACGTTTTGCTTTCTCTCTTTCCTCCTGTCTTGTGAACTAGGCAAGGTGGGGGGAGGAGGGCAGCAGGAGCAGTAGAGGTCTCCTTCCTCATCCCCCACTTTGAGAATTTTCACTAATTAGTGGGCGGGTTCCCTTTCATTTTTACTTTTTGGGTCTTTTAGCGAGACAGAGTGATAGCGTTTTATGTAATACACTTGTGTGGAAGTTTTCTGACGAGCCATGGTAGCTACAAAACCTTTTATCATTGGAAGGAGCAAGTGTAATACACAGGGGCGCAGCAAGCAAGTAAGTTTCTTTTTTTTTTTTTTTTTTGAGACCGAGTCTCGCTCTGTCACCCAGGCTGGAGTGCTGTGGCCGGATCTCAGCTCACTGCAAGCTCCGCCTCCCGGGTTCACGCCATTCTCCTGCCTCAGCCTCCTGAGTAGCTGGGACTACAGGCGCCCGCCACCTCACCCGGCTAGTTTTTTTGTATTTTTTAGTAGAGACAGGGTTTCACCGTGTTAGCCAGGATGGTCTCGATCTCCTGACCTCGTGATCCGCCCGTCTCGGCCTCCCAAAGTGCTGGGATGACAGGCTTGAGCCACCGCGCCCGGCCAGCAAGTTTCTATTACAAGTAATACACTTACAGTGAGGGTTTTACATTTTCTACAGCTGGAAACTCTTTTCTAAATGAAGACCTAGGATCAAACCTGTGTTAAACCTGAACAGGCACATGTACTAACTTTGTCATGTCTTAAGCAGGTTAGTTTTTAACTGGGCCTTAAAACCTTTTTTTAGCAAGTAAAACAGTATTTTTTAATCAGAGAAGTTTTTACGAGCCCGACGCTTGAACTTGCGGCGTCTGTTTGGGGAAAGAGTTGGTTAAAGTCATGTTATCTTGAGGCATTAACCCTTCTGCTTCTCCAGGCCATTGGTCTCTTACGTTAGCCCTTCTATCAACATAACATGAAGAAACATCTAGGCTGCCAGCAATGTTTTCAGCCTACTGAGGAAATAGGTTTTTTTCTGTTTTTTTATTTTTATTTTTTAAATTTTTGGCTAAAGGAGGAGGTTCTGGTAACTTCTGGTTTATATGTTTAAAGAATGACTGAAAGACCTTGCGATCGTTGCTGGGCTGGACGGGTCTGGGTTTCCTAAGCAGTACGTGTACAGTGGGGACACCTTACATAGGTGTTTCTTCTAGCATGGTTATGGGTGGGGGGTGGGGTGGGGTGGTAACAACAACAAAGCAATGTATAGCATATTCATATCCAGCAAGGACGAAAGAGGTCCTCACCTGGGAAAAAGGTTGAATACAGCGACAGAACAATAGGAAAACAGTTAGTATTCTAGGAAAACTATCTGTCTTAAGATTTTTAACTACATTGACTTGCTTGATGAGTCCTCAAGCTTCGGCCGTGCATAGACTAGTCAGCTGCCGGTGTGTGACTAGAGCAGGGCTTGTGGTCCTCAGCAGCAGCTTGGAGCTTGGTCTCGTCTCAGGATCAGCCGGGCTGGATGATCTGCGCCCTGTTAGCCGGTCCACTTGTCCTGAGCTGTCGGTGTTAGCTGACTGTGGTGGATCCAAGACGCAACACCTGCAACTTTAACAGCAGTGGGAGTGGACAAGGTTACAGTATAGGGCTCATCCTATATGGGTTGTAGAAAAATTAGGTTTTACTTTAAACAGAGTCCCTAGATTTAAATGGGTGTCAGGCTTATAGGCATTATTTTTCTTTATTTAATTATGAACACTTCGTATGGCTATTTTGAAAGGCTGCATTTGCCTTTTAAAGGTTAATTTCTTTAGTTTCCGGAGGTCACCTTTTATTTGACCTACGATTTGCGGGTGGCCAACTGAACACAATCTTACAGGGCAGATACCTAGTTTGTTTGGTAGGGGTGCACCTGACTCGGAGGAGGACCGTAGGCAAAAACCTGATTTTATCTTAAGTGAATTTCCTGGCATATATCTATATATCTATCTATATCTATATCTATATCTGTATCTGTGTGTGTGTGTGTGTGTGTGTGTGTGTGTGTGTGTGTGTGTGTGTATATATATACATCTATCTATCTATCTATCTATCTATCTATCTATCTATATCTATATGGCAACCCTTTTTTTTTCGTTTTGTTTTTTGGTCGCCAGTAGCTGCTCGCTCGAGTGTCCAGTTCATGCGTTCCACCTTTTGTTGAACTTTGTGGCCGATAGGCTGCGTGTAACCTCTGTTGTATTGTTAACAGTCTTGTTAAATCTTGCACTATTCCAGCTACAGCTACAAATGCTGGCCTATTGTCTGACTTTAAAATCAGAGGTAGTCTTAAACCTGGGGATAATGTCTTTTAACAGTACTTTAGTCACTTCTTGTACTTTTTCTGTCCTGGTGGGGAAAACTGTAACTTACCCTGAAAAGGTGCAAACAAGCACTAGCCTCCAGCAGGGGGCAGTCCTGTAAAGTCTATAAGCAAGTTTTCACAAGGTATGGCTCTTTTTCCTGTTTCAGTTTCTTAGAGGAGGAGTTCCCCCCTCCCCCCATCCCCACCCCCACTCCGCCCCTTTGTCACTGTATCTAGTGGCTGAGCCTTCAGTGAGAAATTGGAATCCAGATACGGCAGAGTCTTGCTGTTTGTAACTTCTAATGTGACCATGGGCTCCTGGGAGCCTAATGAGAAGGTGCCTAGTCTGCCCTAGTCTTTACATTCTTCAGCTCCCGTCAGCCTGATCAGATGAGTGTCTGGTTCCTCCAAGGTGCAGCAGCCCTTGGCCGATGGCCTCTTTGTCTTGCGGCCTTGGCCATTTCCTGTATTGCCTTCTGAACATTTACCCTTCTAGAGTCTTTTTTTTTTTTTTCCATCTCGCACATTAATCTCTCTCTAGCCTTGTCCGGCTCTGGAATCCTTGCCTAACTTGACTTCGGTCATGTCTACATCCACGTCCGCGGCCTCTCACAATGCTGCTTCCCCCCCCCGCGTTCTCACGCTCCTACGGCCAGCTGGTGGGGCCCGAGAAACGGCACGGGCCCTGCCCCCGCCCACGCACTGCTGTCTGTCTCTCCTGTTTTCTTTTGATTCTCTATCTTTACACTTGCTTTTAGTCTTTCTTTTTCTTTTGCTCTTTTCCCTCTTTTCTAGAGTTTAACAGGCTCTTTTCTTTATACACTTGGAGGGTGAAACAGGCATACCGAGAGTCAGCGTAAATGTTTACAGTCTTACCCTCACCGAGTTCTAAGGCCCGGATTAAAGCAATGAGCCCAGCTTAACGACAGCGTCCAGGGTTACCACCGCATATTCTGCACATCTCTCCCCTCGTGGGTTGGTGAAGCTGTTCCCGTCCACGCATAGCTCCTAGTGTACTGATGCCCAAGGCTGGTCCCGGAGGTCAGATCTGCTAGAGTACACTGGAGTCCAACACCTCTACACAGTCATGCTCGACAGGGCTCTAGCTGTCGGGAGCAAGGCGGTGGGTTCAGGGTGTTCCCAGTTTAGTAGCTCAATGGTTGAAAAGGGCTGATAGATGAAAGTCTGTTGCCCACCCCCCTCCCCCCGGGATGTGGGCCTGGTCATTATAATAGACAGGTCCTCGTATCTCCCTGAGAGGCATTTACAGAGCTCGAGTAAGACCAGATCTGAGATGGCCCACTTGACTATCTCGACTTCTTTCCTTGGCCTCTGGAGGCTCCGATCCTTCCCTTCGAGGTGAGACCTGGGGCGTGTCAGCTCCTGAATCTCATTTCTGAGGGGGTTGTTGGCCTCGGTGAAGCGGGGTAGGCTGGGAAACATGGAGAAAGAATCTGTGTTATCTCTCGTGGCTCCCGTAAAAACTGGCTTCTCTTGCCGTTTCCTGGGACTCCCTTTTTAAAAAAACTCTGTGTCTGCCGGCGAAGCCGCTCTTACTTTTACTTTTGGCTATTTTGCACAAAGTTGTTAAACAGGGCTAAATTAACGCTGGCTTTGTCTATAATCTATTTCGCCGTGAGTCCATATAAAGGAATTTGATCTAGGTACACA
>NC_133415.1:41230000-41240000 GCF_049350105.2 Macaca mulatta | reverse complement strand
CCACGACGCCGACGACGCCCGAGACCACACGCCTCGGGGGAGGGCCGCAGCAGGCCCGGGAAGCGAGGCGCACCCGGTTGGGGGGGGCCGCGCGCCGACCCGATGCGGAAGAGCGGGCCGGGACAAGACGAGACGCCGGGCGAGGCAGGCGGCCAAGCGGGGAGGGGGGGGCGCCGGGGGACGCCTCCGGCGCAGTCGACCGCCACCAGGACGCACGCGGGGGTCTCACCGCCAGCAGCCTCCGAGCACGAAGGCGGCCCCGCGTGGCACCTGGAGCGGCCGACCAGGCCTTCAGCGATCCCTGCGGCTCCCCCACCGCCACGCCCAGTCGCACGCGGCCAGAGCCCCCGGAGCCCGCTTCCCCCCAACACGCACCGCAAGGCCGACCCAAACCCTCCGGGCGCCCACCGGGCCGCCACCGACCTGGCCCCGAAGGCGCGCGCCGTGGGGGTACGCGGACACCGGGCCAACCAGCGTGGCCGGCGGCGGCGACGCCCCCAGAAGGCGGAGCCGGGTTCGGGCCCAGACGGGGCGGCCAACAGCATAAAAGCCGGTGAGCCGCTCGGGGAAGAGAGGATCGGCAGGCGGCGGACAGGGAAAAGGAGCACAAGGCAGGCAAGGAGCCAGGGGGCCACGGAGACGAGGGCACGGGGAACCCGCAGGGGGCTAACTCGGGCAAGCAACCCTCAGGCGCGGCCGGGCCACCAGGAAAACACGGCCACGGGATCCCACCGCCACAGACACGAGGGCGGTCCCGCAGCGCCCCGCCTGGGACGCCGAACGGCCCTTGGGCAGCCCACCGAGCAACCCCCTCACGAGCCCCGGGTCCCGCCACCGGCGGCCCCAAAGCAACCTCAGCCACAAGCCCAACACCAGGGGCCACATGTCGCCCGTCTCTCGTCCGTCCCGGACCCGGTCCCGCTCCGGGAGACCGGCGCGCCGCCCCGTGGGGACGGCTCGCTCCCCAAGGACCAGGCGGCCCCACACCCCGCGCCACGCGAACGCGGTCATCGGCAGCGGTCGCGGCTCGGCACGGGAGCGGGCGGAGAGCCGGCTCACAGCGGAGAGCGGCGTCGCGCGCCAGACGGAGTGCCACGCGCACCCGCCGCTCGCAGCAGCCTTCCCATCCGCTAGGACGTCGGGCCCGGCCCAGCGGGATCCTCCCCCAACTCGGAAGGGGGAGGCGCGGGCCACAGTAGACGACGAGCCGCGCGCTCGGCCCCCGCCGCGGGGTCCGGCGGAACCCTCACTGTCCCCCCACCTCATCCCATCGAGGCGGGGGCAGCGGAGGAGGAGGGTTCTCTGCAGGCGAGTCGCTACGGCAGCGCTACCACAACACAGAGAGAGGCGGCGAGCCGGGGGATCCGGTACCCCAAGGCACACCTCTCGGATCGCTAGAGAAGGCTTTCTCACCGAGGGTGGGTCACGCTCCCCACCCGCCAGTCGCCCCTCGTCGGGCCCGCAGAGGCGCTCAGGGACGCCTGGGGAAGGGAGGGGGCCTGCGGCGCGAGAAGAAACCTGCGGCAACCTGGAGCGTTTGCGGTCAGGGCAGGGGCCCGGCCGGCGCGCGTGCGCACAGCCCCCAAGGCCCCCCGCCGTCCACCCACCTCCTTTCTGTGAGGCAAGGCGCCTCCAGTTAACCCACACACGACCGATCGGAGGCAGAACGGCAGCCCCTCGGCGGCCGGCCGGCGCACGCGTGGCCGGCCCGAGCCCACCGCCACCGCTCACACGGCCCGCGCTCCCCCGCCAGAGGGGAGCACGGGACGTGCGCTCGCCAGACCAGGCGGCGCCCTTCCCCGCGTGGGAGGGGCGCGTCTCACTCAACCGCCTCGACCCGCACAGCCAACGAGCTCCCTCAGGACCCACGCGCGGACACCATGGCGGCGACCGGAGGAGGGGGCGCTGGGGGCGGGAGCGACACACCACCGCTCGGCCTCGGGCACCTGAGAGACAGCCCGGGGCGCTCCAGGAGCACCGCAAAGGCCCAGGCGGAGCCAGCGCTCGTGCAATACCCGAGAGGGCAGCACGGCGGGCCAGCGGGACAGCACCCCCACCGCCGCGGAGGGGGGCGGCCCACGAGGCGACGACCACAAGAGGCGAAAGCGAGGAGTGCCTGCTGCGTCAGAGGACCCCCGCTGACCCACGCCGGACGCCACGAGGCAGACGGCGGGGTCGGGACAGCGAGGTCGGGCCGGGTTCCGCACCCCAGTGCCTCCCAACGCACCGCCCGCAGGCGGGGATGGGAGACGGGGGAAACCCCGCGGGCGGGACGAGAAGAACGGGTCTCATTCACCACGAATGCCCGCCCCTCGCCCGTCGCGGCTCGGTCCCGGCCCGGGAGAGCGTGACATCACCACATCGATCAGGGAAAGCATCCCCGGAGCAGGGTCGGCCAGCCAGCCACAGCCTCCCCAGAGGCCAGCGAGCAGATCAGCCTGGCCATCCCCAGCTCCAGGACAGGGGCGGCAGACAACCCGGCAGAGACGAGGAATGCCTGACACGCACGGCACGGAGCCAGCGGGAGTGGGGTTGTCTCGGCCGCCCCAGGTGCCCGCAGCGGGGAGCGCACGGTGGCAGGGTAAGCCCGCGCCACCTTCCCCGCCGCCCCCAGGTGGGTCAGAGACCCGGACCCAAGGCGGCACCGGGAGCTGGGACGCTCGGATGCATGAGAGACCGGGCACACGGGCCCCAGCAGGCGGCTCAAGCACGAGCAGGGCCGGCTAGCCGGGTCACCGGGAGGCCGAAGACCCGCGACGCATCCAAGAGACCCAACCTCTCCAGCGACAGGTCGCCAGAGGACAGCGTGTCAGCAATAACCCGGTGGCCCAAAATGCCGGCTCGGAGTGAAACATATACCTCCCCAGGAGACAGGAGGTCGAGTCACCGACCACGCCGCCGGCCCAGGGAACCCGCGACACGGGCATCTGTCCCCAAAATCGCCACCATCGCAGCCAGACACGGAGCACCCAGGGCCCTCTGGTCGACCCCAGGACACACGCCGGAGCAGCGCCGGGCCAGGGACGTCCTCCCGGCCACCCGTGCCACGCAGGGGCCGGCCCGAGTCTCCAGAGCGAGACTCGGAAGCGTTTCCGGCCGTCCCCTCGTACGACCGGGACACACGAGGGACCGAAGGCCGGCCAGGTGTGACCTCTCGGGCCGCACGCGCGCTCAGGGAGCGCTCTCCGACTCCCCACGGGGACTTGCAAACAACAGGTCACGGCAGAGGGACCGCTCCCCGGCACCCGGGGGACGAGGCAGGACGGTCCCCGGCTCCCCACGGGGACTTGCAGAAAAAATTCGGCCGCTGCCTCAGACGGCCAGGATGCGCGCGGGCCCGCGACCGGGCCGGGAAGGGTGTCCCCAGCCTCCCACCCCAAGCCCGGTGGGTCCCCGCGGGTCGCGGGTCAGGCCTCGGGAGCCGCGGCGTGCTGGTCGACCAACCCCGGCAGCCCCACACCCGGCTCTGGCCCGAAAGCGCAGCGACAACCTCTCCCCACATAAGCCTGCACGCCTGAGCTCTGACTCACAAGTGACGCGCCAGAGCTCTGGCGCGACCGGGACAGCCCGGCTGACGACCGCGGTCTTTCCGGAGCTCTGCCTAGCTCACAGCGGGGACGGTCCCCTCCCTCGGCAGCTGCCACCGCAGCTCCGGAAGCCAAGGGAACGATATAAAAGCGGCCGCCAGATGGAGTCCGACAACCGTCGCGAACGTCACCAAGACAGATCCGGATGGCAGGCCGGCCCGCGGACCGCAAAACCGAAACCGTGAGTCGAGAGACGCTATCCCGAGGCCGAAAACGCAGCCCCTGTACCCCAACCCCACAGAAACGGTCCCCAAACCCTGTCTCTGCATGGACCGCGACACAGTCAGAAGACAACCCACGGCGTGTGGATGTTCGGAGAGGCATCTCGGTGGGAGAAACAACAAGCAAGGACTCGGTCGCGGGTCGTTGAGGACACAGGGAGACACAGAATGCGTAGGCTCTTCCTGAATCCAGACAGAGAAGGAGGGAGGGAGGGAGGGAGGGAGGGAGGGAGGGAGGGAGGAAAGGCAGGCAGGCAGGCAGGCAGGCAAACATAAAGAAGGAAACAGAGAAAGAAAGAAAGGAAGGAAAACCTAAAGGAGAGAAAGAAAGAAAAGAGAAGAAAAGAGAAGACAAATATTAATATAAGTATTTCCATTTGTATATAGGTATAACATATAAAACTACATTAAAATAGAAAAAAATTTATATGCATACACATGAATGAACAGATAAAAATGAATAAACAAAAAATAAGATAACATAACATAAGCAAATAGGCCAGGCGCGGTGGCTGACGCCTGTGATCCCAGCACTTTCAGAGGCTGGGGGAGAGAGAGAGAAAAAAAATGAAAGAAAGAAAGAAAGAAAGAAAGAAAGAAAGAAAGAAAGAAAGAAAGAAAGAAAGAAAGAGAGAGAGAGAGAGAGAGAGAGAAAGAAAGAAAGAAAGAAAGAAAGAAAGGAAGAAAGAAAGAAAGAGAGAGAGAAAGAAAGACAGAAAGAAAGAAAGAAGAAAGAGAGAGAGAGAGGGAGAAAGACAGCGAGAAAGAAAGACGAGAGAAGAAAGAAAAAAAAAGAAAGAGGAAAGACAGGAAGAAAGACAAAGCAAGAAAGCAAGAAAACAAGACAGCAAGAAAGCACGACAGAAAGAGAGAAAGAGACAGAAAGAAAAAGCAAGAAAGCAGCAGAGAGAGAGAGAGAGAGAGAGAGAGAGAGAGAGAGAGAGGCGCGAGGCGAGGCGAGGCGAGGCGAGGCGAATCTACCTGCTTTCACTACATGTGGGGAGAATCAGGAAAGCCCCCACTAACAACAAGGCCTGAAGTGGAGCTGCCATCTGTGAAATCCGAGCAGAAGAGTCCACACGGGTTAAAGACACGAAGAAAGACAGGGAAACAACTGCTCAAAGAGAAGAACAATCTGGCCCAGCCAGGGTCTGTCTCCTGAAGTTGTGTGGGCAACGAGGGAGTGGGACGGAGGGAGGGAGTGGGACGGAGGGAGGGAGGGCCTCCGAGGCTCGTGTCAAACAATAAATGATAATAAAATAAAAGGAAGTTAAAAAAAAAAATTGCGCATCATTCGTAGCATCACTGACGCCTCGAAAGGCGAGAGGCATGTGTTTATGTCACTGTGGGACTGTTTTCTTTTTTCTTTTCTCTTTTTCTTCCCTCTCTTCCCGGAAACTCACTTTTTAATTATTTCAT
This sequence comes from Macaca mulatta, assembly GCF_049350105.2. NCBI lineage: Eukaryota > Metazoa > Chordata > Mammalia > Primates > Cercopithecidae > Macaca > Macaca mulatta. Next base: position 41,234,773 of record NC_133415.1, on the reverse strand, counting down.
TTTCCTTTTCTTTTTTTTTTTTTAATTTTTAATTTTACTTTCATTTTTACTTTTATTTTTAATTGCTTGAGAGGTTGTCTCCCTCTCTCGCCCAGGCTGGTGTACAGTGGCGCGATCTCGGCTCACTGCAACCTCCGCCTCCCAGGTTCAAGTGATTCTCCTGCCTCAGCTCGGCCTCCCGAGTAGCTGAGATTACAGAGGCGCACGACCATGCCCGGCTAATTTTTGGTATTTTGACTAGAGACGGACGGGGTTTCACCATACTGGCCCTGCTCGTCTGACCACCTCGTGATCCAGCGATCCACCACCCTCGGCGTCCCAAAGTGCTGGGATGACAGGCTTGAGCCACCGCGCCGGGCCTAGTTATTCCTTTTATTTTATTTCTAATTTTTAATTGTACGTATGCACGTATGCATGTATGTATGTATGTATGTATGTATGTATGTATGCATGCATGCATGTATCTATCCTTTTCTTTTTTTTTGAGACGGACAGAGAGAGACAGTGAGAAACAGAGAGAGAGAGAGAGAGACAGACAGACAGACAGAGAGAGAGAGAGAGAAACAGACGGGGGGGGAGAGAGAGAGAGAGAGAGAGAGAGAGAGAGAGAGAGACCAACAGACAGAAGGACAGGCAGAGAAAGAGAGTAAGACAGAAGACAGACACAGGGAGAGAGACAAGCGGGGGGGGGGGGAGAGAGAGAGAGAGAGAGAGAGAGAGAGAGAGCTCCCAGACATCACGAAGCCGTTTCAATGACATATTCTCTCTGGTCTTTGTCTGGGGATATTCAGTTTTTCAACGTAGGCCTCAAGGGCTCCCAGATGTCCCTTTCGAATCTCTACAAAGAGAGTGTCTCCAACCTGCCTAATCAAAACAAAGGTGTAACCCTTTAGGATGAGTCCACACATCGCAAAGCAGTTTCTCAAATACATTCTTTCTAATTTTCATCTGGGAATATTAGGTGATTCACCATAGGCCTAAAGGGACTCCCAAAAATCCATTCAGAGAGACTGCCCAAAAAAAGTGTTTCTAACCTGATGAATCCAAAGAATGGTGTATCGCTAAGAGATCAATCTACGCATCACAAATCAATGTGACAGATAGCCTCTCTCTGGTTTTAATCTGTGGATAGTCTGCTTTCCAACGTAGGCCTCAATGGGTTTCCAAATGTCCCCTCACAGATTCTACGGAAAGCGTGTTTCCAACCTCCTGGTTCAAAAGAATTATCCGTTCGAGGTGAATCCACACGTCAAAAAGCAGTTTCACCAGCAGCAGTTTTTCTCCTTTTCCTCTGGGGATGTTCACTTTCACCAGGAGCCACAAAGGGCTCCCAAATGTCCCTTCGAAGATTCTGCAAAGAACTGCTTCCAATCGGCCGCGTGCAGCGGCTCACGCCTGTCATCCCAGCATTTTGGGAGGCAGAGGCGGGTGGATCACCTGAGGTCAGGAGTTCGAGACCAGCCTGGCCAAAACGGTGAAACCCCATCTCTACCAAGAACACAAAAAATTTGCCGGGCTTGGTAGCGGGTGCCTGTGATCCCAACTACTTGGGAGGCTGAGGCAGGAGAATCCCTTCAACTGGAAGGCAGAGGTTGCAGTGAGCCGAGATGGTGTCACTGCACTCCAGCCTGGGGGACAGAGTGAGAGTCTGTCTTAAAAAAAATAAAAACATTAAGAAAAAAATACTACTACTACAACAACAACAACAACAACAACAACAACAACAACAACAACAAAATGCTTCCAATCTGCTGAATCAACAGAAAGGTTTAACTCAGTAAGAGGAATCTACACATCGCTAAAAAGCAGTTTTACAGATAGCTTCTTGTTAGTTTTTATCTACAGTTTCCTGGTTTTCACCCTAGGCCTCGAATAGCTCCCAAATGTCCTTTTGCAGATTCTACAAAAGGGCCGCTTCCAACCTGGTATATCAAAAGAAAGGTTTCACTCTGTGAGATGAATCCACACACGACAAAGCAGTTTCAGAGACAGCTTCTTTCTAGTTTTTATTTGGGGATATTCGGTTTTTCACACTAGGCCTCAGTGGGCTCCCAAAGGTATACTCGCGGATTCTACAGAAAGAGTGCTTCAAACCTCCTCAATCAAAAATTAGTTGTAATTCGGTGCCATGAATCCACACATCACAAAGCGGTATCATAGAGAGCTTCTTTCTATTTCTCTGGTGGGGATACTCGGTTTTTCACAACAGGCCCCAGTGGGCTCCCAAATGTCCATTCTGCTTCCAAACTGCTGAATCCAAAGGCAGTTTTAACTCGGTATGATGAATCCACACGTCACAAAGCTGTTTCATGAAGACCTTCTCTCTCGTTTTTATCTGAAAACATAAGATTTTTTCACCATACGACACAAGGGTCTCCGAAATGTACACAGACAGATTCAACAAAAAAACCCTTCCAACCTGCTGAGTAAAAAGAAAGGTTTAACTCTGCGAGACGAATACACACACGACAAAGCAGCTTCACAGAGAATGGTGTTTTTTGTTTGTTTGTTTGCTTGCTTGCTTGCTTGCTTGCTTGCTTTTTGGTTTGTTTTCTTGGTTTTTTTTTTTTTTTTTTTTTTTTTTTTGGAGACGCACTTTCGCTCTTGTTGCTCAGACTGGAGCGCAATGGCGCCATCTCGCCTCACTGCGACCTCCGCCTCCCAGGTTCAAGCAATTCTCCTGCCTCCGTTTCCCTTCCCGAGTAGCTGGGATTACAGGCATGTGCCACCACGCCCGGCTAATTTTGTATTTTCAGTAGAGACGGGGTTTCTCCATGTGGGTCAGTCTGGTCTCGAACTGCCGACCTCAGGTGATCTGCCAGCCTCGGCCTCCCAAAGTGCTGGGATGACAGGCGTGAGCCACCGCGCCCGTACAATTGTATTGTATCGTATTGTATTGTATTTACATTGATTGATTGATTGATTGATGCTGCCTGATCAAAGGTCACTCAGGCCCAGTCGTCAAAGTGGCGATTTCCTAGGCAACAAGGAAGGGGGGAGCTTGGAGGTGGGGGCGGGGGCGGTGGAGAAGACACAGTTGCCCCAGGCTGTGCGCAGGCGGCCTGAGCTTCCTTCCTCTGTTGAGGCCTCCATTTTCAGAGTAACAGTGGCCGCTAGGTGATGCCCGACGTCTGCCAATGAGACTGTCAGCCCGGAATGAATTGGGATCGCCTGGAGGGGGAGGCGGGAGGGGGAAGGATGGAGGCCCCCACAGCACAGTGGGTCACCGCGCCCTTCCAGGCGATCCCCACAACTAATCGACCAGGGCCCCTGGGGGCACACAGCCTAAGACCCCAGCCATCGGATCATCTGGAACTTCTGTCCGAAGACGAGAGACGAGAGACCGACTGGAAATTCTCTCGGTCAAGGTCCAAACGTAAAAGAATCACTGACACAGACACCAGGACTAACTAAGACAATTTGTAAAAGTTTCCGTGTTTTGGGTGAATCCGCGTATTTCTGGATCACAAAATTACTGATTTTGAACATTGCGGTTTTTCCACTCCTTACGTGTACGGTCCTGTGATAGACAGACCAGGGGACTCCTCAGCTCAGAGTCCATGAGGCCAGAAGCTGACATCCTAAATTTCTATGTAGAATGAATTTCAGCAAGCCAGCCAAACACTCTGCCGTAAAACTGTCCGGAAGACAAGCGGTGGTGTTTCGGGGGCGGATTTGGGGGGGGGGGGGGAGCCGGGTGCGGTACGCTCACGCCTGTCATCCCCGCACTTTGGGAGGCCGAGGGCAGGCGGATCCCTCGAGATGGTGGCCATTGCACTCCAGCGTGGGCAACAAGAGCGAAAACTCCGTCCAAAACAAGAACAACAACAGAAACGTGAAGTGCCGTCTGCTGTTCTTTTTGCTTCCCACCCCGAGAAGAACAGAATACAGCTGTTGTCTCCCTGCCCGCCTGCCTGCCTGCCTGCCTGCCTGCCTGCCTGTCTGCGTGCCTGTCTGTCTGTCTGTCTGTCTGTCTGTCTGTCTGTGACAGGGTCTCGCTCTGTCTTTCGCCCAGACTGGAGTGCAGTGACACCATTGTGGCTCACTGCAGCCTCAACTTCCCCGGGGTTAGGGGATTCTTCTAAGGGATCCTACGGCCTCGGCCTCCCAAAGTGTTGGGGTTACAGGCGTGAGCCATCAGCACCCGGCCTGAGTTCATACATCTGGTCTCACTACGCCTTAACCACACGCCCGTGAAGCACTCAAGTCAAGAGAGAGTCGGCAAGAGACTTTCAGCATTCTCTCCCAAAACCAGTGAGGTGGATGGCGGCCCTGTGTTTCCCAAGCTCCTGTGGTTTTAAGTGGCCACGCGTAGAGGATAGATAGATTTAAAATGTTTCCAGAGAGGCGCAAGCCACAGTCATTCAGGACATCCGAGCGCGAGATGGGGTTTCTGACAGCGACTTAAGGGCCAGGGAGGGCCAGAGTCTGCCGAGGCCCTCGTTCCAGTGGTGGGGCCGATGGAACCCAAGGCTGAGGGAGCCAGCAGTCCGCACAGAGAGAGCTCCAGCCCTAGGCCCCACCGTGCAGACCGACTCAGAAGGAAGAGAGTCCCTCATCCTACATACGTCACATCCCTCCACTGAACTTGGGAGCGGATCCGTTTTCCAAACATGAGGTGACTCTCGGTTCGAAATGGATCACAAGGGGCCGGGCTTTCCAGAGTCGGCATGATAAAGCAGTCATTCTGTGGCACAGAACGAGGTGTGGCTCTTATCTAGACTCCGCAGTGAAAGCCAGTGAAACAGGGCGAAACCCCGTGTCTACTAAAAA
>NC_133415.1:41215000-41225000 GCF_049350105.2 Macaca mulatta | reverse complement strand
GGTTCAAGCGATTCTCCCGCCTCCGACTCCCGAGTAGCTGGGATCACAGGGGTCTGCCCCACCGCACCCGACTCAGTTTTGTAGTTTTAGTAGAGACGGGGTTTCACCACGTGGGCCAGGCTGGTCTTGAACTCCTGACCTCCTGATCCGCCCGCCTCGGCTTCCCAAAGTGCTGGGGTGACAGACGTGAGCCACCGCGTTCAGCCCCTACGGTGCCATTGCTTGGAAATCACTCGTGGGAACACACACTTATGGGTCACGTGTGAAGAATTTTCCTTTGTCTATTTTTTTTCCCCTTTTTTTCGTGTGTGTGTGTGTGTGTGTGTGTGTGTGTGTGTGTGTGTGTGTGCGTGCGTGTGCGCGCGCGGTGGGACGGAGTTTCGCTCTTGCTGCCCAGGCTGGAGTGCAATGGCGCGATCTCGGCTCACTGCAACCTCCGCTTGCCAGGTTCCAGCGATTCTCCTGCGTCTGCCTCCCGAGTAGCTGGGATTACAGGCCTGCGCCCCCATGCCCGGCTAATTTTGTATTTTTAGTAGAGACGGGGTTTCTTCATGTGGGTCAGGCTGGCCTCGAACTCCCGACCTCAGGTGATCCACCCGCCTCGGCCTTCCAAAATGCTGGGATGACGGGCATGAGCCACCGTGCCCGGCCTTAGCCGTTTATTTTAAAGTCGAGGAGCTTATCAGGGAAATACGAGAAGTTTGGACATCACAGGTGACAGAGAGAAAGGTCTGCAAATGGCCCTTCCATCCAAGTGGGGACCCGGCCTCGATCTCCCGAAATCATGCACCCAGTGGGGAAGCCCGGCAAGGCCCGTCTGTGTAGATTCCTCTCGGCCTCTCTAAGCACGCACTTCTCACTTTGGTGGAAGGGGCAGGGCCCTCTCTGGGACGGGGGAATCTGACAGACAAAGAGACAGACGTAGAAAAAGAGAGATCGACAGACAGAGACAGAGAGAAACGGACAGAAAGAGCGAGAGAGCGAGAGAGCGAGAGCGAGAGCGAGAGAGAGAGAGAAACAGACTAGACAGGGAGGGGGAGAGAGGGAGAGAGACAGACAGAGACAGACAGACAGGCAAAAAAGAGAGTAAGACAGAAGACAGACACAGTGAGTGAGAGACACAGGTAGAGAGAGAGAGAGAGAGAGAGAGAGAGAGAGAGAGACAGAGAGACAGAGAGAAAGAGAGGGACAGGCAGACAGATAAAGAGAGTGACAGAGAAAGACATAGACGGACAGTGAGAGACAGAGAGAAAGAGACAGAGAGAGAGAGAGAGAGAGAGAGAGAGAGAGAGAGAGAGAGGCAGACAGACAGACAGGCAAAGAAAGAGAGTAAGACAGAAGACAGACACAGTGAGAGAGACAGGAAAGACAGAAACGGACAGAGAGAGACAGAGAGGAACAGACAGAAAGAGAGAGGGTCCTAGCCCAATAGCGATACAGTGCCATTTCTTTCATTTCCTCTTTCTTTCCTTCTTTCTTTCTTTCTTTCTTTCTTTCTTTCTTTCTTTCTTTCTTCTTTTTTTATTTTTTTATTTTTTTGAGACGGAGTCTTGCTCTGTCACCCAGGCTGGAGTGCAGTGGCGCGATCGCAGCTCCCTGCAACCTCCGCCTCCCGGGTTCACACCATTCTCCGGCCTCAACCTCCCGAGTAGCTGGGACTACAGGCGCCGGCCACTACACCCAGATAATTCGTTTGTTTTTTTTGGAGAGACGGGGTTTCACCATGTTAGCCAGGATGGTCTCGATCTCCTGACCTGGCGATCCGCCCGCCTCAGCCTCCCAAAGTACTAGGATGACAGACGTGAGCCACTGCGTTCAGTCTACAGTGCCGTATCTCAGAAATCACTCACAGGAACAGACACTTACAGGTCATGTGTAGAGTTTCTTTTTTTGTTTTGTTTTGTTTTGTTTTGTTTTGTTCCGTTTTGTTTTGTTTTGCACGAGGAGGTGGCGGGATGGAGTTTCGCTCTTGCGTCCCAGGATGGAGTGAAATGGCAGAGGGGACTCAGGGAGTCAACCTATGGCAGAGATGGCACGTCATTCAGAGCGTAACGTCCACAGCGAAAGGTGGTAGGGCCGGCACTTTTAAAGGCTGAAATCCCGGCGGCTCAGGCCTGTCGTCCTCGCACTTTGGGAGGCCCAGGAGAACGGATCACTTGAGGTCAGGAGTTCGAGACCAGTGCGGCCAACATGGAGAAACCCCGTCTCTACTCAAAATACAAAAATTAGCCGGATGTGGTGGTGTGCGCCTGTAATCCCAGCCACTGAAGAAGAATCACTGGAATCCGGGAGGCAGAGGTTGCAGTGAGCCGAGGGAGTGCCACTGCACCCCCGCCTGGGTGACAGACTGAGAGAGACTCAGTCCCTCCCTACCAAAAAAGAAAGAAAGAAAGAAAGAAAGAAAGAAAGAAAGAAAGAAAGAAAGAAAGAAAAAAAAAAAAAAAAAAGAAAAAAGAAAAAAAAAACACAGGGACCGCCACCGGGCGCAGTGGCTCACACATGTAATCCCAGCACTTTGGGAGGCCGAGGTGGGCGGATCACCTGAGGTCAGGAGTTCAAGAGCAGCCTGGCCCACATGGTGAAACTCCGTCTCTACTAACATAGAAACATCTTCGGAGCATGATGGTGGGTGCCTGTAATCCCAGCTGCTCAGGAGGCTGAGACGGGAGAATCGCTTGAACCTGGGAGACGGTGGTTGCAGTGAGCCGAATCGCACCACCGCACTCCAGGCTGGGTGGCTGAGTGAGACTCTGTCTTAAAACAACAACAACAACAGCAGCAAAAAAAAAATAGCAAACGCACAAAAAAAGAACAGGCCAAAATACTCCATTGTCACTGAACGTTCCGCCACCAGACCGGAAACCCCCTGACTCAGGTCAAGGAGGTGGTGTTTCCTTCTCTCTGTCTCTGTCTCTGTCTCTCTCTCTCTCTCTCTCTCTCTCTCTCTCTCTCTCTCTCTCCCTCCCCCCCCCCAACTTTTATGTCTTGTTCAAGCAGACATGTGCAAGATTGTTACACAAGTAAACTTCTGACTGGGGGGTTCAGTGTGCAGATGATTTCATCACCCGGATAACTCAGCGCAGTACCCGACAGTTTTCGTGGTTTGGTTTTTTGTTTTGTTTTGTTTTGTTTTGTTTTTCCCTGAAGATGTCTCTCCTTCCACACCTCCTCCCTCAAGTAGGCTCCCGCCTCCCTGGTCCCCCTCGTTCTGCCCACGAGTTCTCATTATTTAGTTCCCAGTTATAGATGAGAACACGCGGTCTTTAGCTGATCGTTGCTTTCATCTTCGGCGGTGGCGGTGAAAGAGGCATGACACGAAATCGACCCTTAGGACGCTCCCCTCCGTCCACACCCCACACCCCCTCCCCACACACACCCTCATTCCTGCCCCCCCTCCTCAAACCCAAGACAGGAAGAAAGGCAGATATTAAAGTCAGAGGTCAGCCTCCAAGACGGTGGAGGCAAGGGATCTGAAAGGGTGAGCAAGCGATAGGGGTCGGGGGATGTCGTGGCCGAGCTAGCAAAAATAGGGGACCGACTTTCCAGCCCCAGCACACCCCCAATCCTCAACCGCAGCTAGCCTCTGGGTGGGGTTGCGCCTGTAAAAGCTTCTGAATGGAGAGAAGCCCAAGGCTATGGAAGGCATCAGCTCCAAGTCCGGGAAGGGAACAGGGCTTTGTGCATTGGAATGGGGCTTTAGAAGGCGGTGCTGCGGTTTCCAAAGCGACACGCCTCGCCTCGCCTCGCCTCGCCTCGCCCCGCCCCGCCTCGCCCAGAGCGAAACTCCGTCTCAAAAAAATAATAATAATTTTAAGATAATAATAATACTAAAAAATAAATAAATAAATAAATAAATAAATAAGAAATAAATAGTTAGTACAGCGGTCGTGGTCGTGAATCATTCCCCGGAGTCCAGGCGCAGTGGCTCACGCCCGTCACGCGAGCACTTTGGGACGCCGGGGCAGAAGGGTTGCAACAACATGATGAGACCCTGTCTGTGCAAAAACAGTTGAAAAGGAAGGCCGGGCGCGGCGGCTGACGCCTGCCGTCCCAGCACTTTGGGAGGCCGGGGAGGGAGAATCACCTGAGGTCGGGAGTTGGAGACCAGCCTGACCAACATGGAGAAGCCCCGTCTCTAGTAAAAATACAAAATCAACCAGACGTGGTGGTGCATACCTGCAACCCGAGCTACTACTCGGGAGGCAGACTCAGGAGAATCTCTTGAACCCGGGAGGCAGAAGTTGCGGTGAGCCGAGATCCGCGCCATTGCACTCCAGTCTGGGCAACAAGAGCGAAACTCTGTCTCGGGAAAAAGAAAAATAAAACAATAAAAATTGAAAATCATCTGGGCACAGTGGCGCATGCCCCGTGGTCCCAGGCACTACACTCTGGAGGCTGAGGTGGAAGGATCGCTTGAGTCCAGGAGCGTCCACACTGCAGTGAGTTTGGTTTTGATGGCACCACTGCCAGGGTGACAGAGTGAGACGCCGTCTGTAAATCAGTCAAGCAATCAATCAGATCACTGCAAGGAGCTCTCTATGTCTTACTTTCAATAGGTGTCTCTTCAGGCCAAGCAGGCATGGTGCCTCACGCCAGTAATCCCAGCACTTTGGGAGGCCGAGGTGGGATGAAAGAAGGAAGGAAGGAAGGAAGGAAGGAAGGAAGGAAGGAAGGAAGGAAGGAAGGAAGGACAGACAGAACAAAAAGTTTTACAACCCTTTTTTTCATAGTGTCAGGAATTTACAGATAATACAAGTAGTTTAGGTCAGGGGCCGATGTTATTAGTATTACTTTTTTTTTTTTTTTTTTAACTCCTACGGCCTGGTGGTGGTGCCAAGGTTGTCTGGCTATTTATCTGACTTTTGTTTGTTTCTAACGTTTTGCTTTCTCTCTTTCCTCCTGTCTTGTGAACTAGGCAAGGTGGGGGGAGGAGGGCAGCAGGAGCAGTAGAGGTCTCCTTCCTCATCCCCCACTTTGAGAATTTTCACTAATTAGTGGGCGGGTTCCCTTTCATTTTTACTTTTTGGGTCTTTTAGCGAGACAGAGTGATAGCGTTTTATGTAATACACTTGTGTGGAAGTTTTCTGACGAGCCATGGTAGCTACAAAACCTTTTATCATTGGAAGGAGCAAGTGTAATACACAGGGGCGCAGCAAGCAAGTAAGTTTCTTTTTTTTTTTTTTTTTTGAGACCGAGTCTCGCTCTGTCACCCAGGCTGGAGTGCTGTGGCCGGATCTCAGCTCACTGCAAGCTCCGCCTCCCGGGTTCACGCCATTCTCCTGCCTCAGCCTCCTGAGTAGCTGGGACTACAGGCGCCCGCCACCTCACCCGGCTAGTTTTTTTGTATTTTTTAGTAGAGACAGGGTTTCACCGTGTTAGCCAGGATGGTCTCGATCTCCTGACCTCGTGATCCGCCCGTCTCGGCCTCCCAAAGTGCTGGGATGACAGGCTTGAGCCACCGCGCCCGGCCAGCAAGTTTCTATTACAAGTAATACACTTACAGTGAGGGTTTTACATTTTCTACAGCTGGAAACTCTTTTCTAAATGAAGACCTAGGATCAAACCTGTGTTAAACCTGAACAGGCACATGTACTAACTTTGTCATGTCTTAAGCAGGTTAGTTTTTAACTGGGCCTTAAAACCTTTTTTTAGCAAGTAAAACAGTATTTTTTAATCAGAGAAGTTTTTACGAGCCCGACGCTTGAACTTGCGGCGTCTGTTTGGGGAAAGAGTTGGTTAAAGTCATGTTATCTTGAGGCATTAACCCTTCTGCTTCTCCAGGCCATTGGTCTCTTACGTTAGCCCTTCTATCAACATAACATGAAGAAACATCTAGGCTGCCAGCAATGTTTTCAGCCTACTGAGGAAATAGGTTTTTTTCTGTTTTTTTATTTTTATTTTTTAAATTTTTGGCTAAAGGAGGAGGTTCTGGTAACTTCTGGTTTATATGTTTAAAGAATGACTGAAAGACCTTGCGATCGTTGCTGGGCTGGACGGGTCTGGGTTTCCTAAGCAGTACGTGTACAGTGGGGACACCTTACATAGGTGTTTCTTCTAGCATGGTTATGGGTGGGGGGTGGGGTGGGGTGGTAACAACAACAAAGCAATGTATAGCATATTCATATCCAGCAAGGACGAAAGAGGTCCTCACCTGGGAAAAAGGTTGAATACAGCGACAGAACAATAGGAAAACAGTTAGTATTCTAGGAAAACTATCTGTCTTAAGATTTTTAACTACATTGACTTGCTTGATGAGTCCTCAAGCTTCGGCCGTGCATAGACTAGTCAGCTGCCGGTGTGTGACTAGAGCAGGGCTTGTGGTCCTCAGCAGCAGCTTGGAGCTTGGTCTCGTCTCAGGATCAGCCGGGCTGGATGATCTGCGCCCTGTTAGCCGGTCCACTTGTCCTGAGCTGTCGGTGTTAGCTGACTGTGGTGGATCCAAGACGCAACACCTGCAACTTTAACAGCAGTGGGAGTGGACAAGGTTACAGTATAGGGCTCATCCTATATGGGTTGTAGAAAAATTAGGTTTTACTTTAAACAGAGTCCCTAGATTTAAATGGGTGTCAGGCTTATAGGCATTATTTTTCTTTATTTAATTATGAACACTTCGTATGGCTATTTTGAAAGGCTGCATTTGCCTTTTAAAGGTTAATTTCTTTAGTTTCCGGAGGTCACCTTTTATTTGACCTACGATTTGCGGGTGGCCAACTGAACACAATCTTACAGGGCAGATACCTAGTTTGTTTGGTAGGGGTGCACCTGACTCGGAGGAGGACCGTAGGCAAAAACCTGATTTTATCTTAAGTGAATTTCCTGGCATATATCTATATATCTATCTATATCTATATCTATATCTGTATCTGTGTGTGTGTGTGTGTGTGTGTGTGTGTGTGTGTGTGTGTGTGTGTATATATATACATCTATCTATCTATCTATCTATCTATCTATCTATCTATATCTATATGGCAACCCTTTTTTTTTCGTTTTGTTTTTTGGTCGCCAGTAGCTGCTCGCTCGAGTGTCCAGTTCATGCGTTCCACCTTTTGTTGAACTTTGTGGCCGATAGGCTGCGTGTAACCTCTGTTGTATTGTTAACAGTCTTGTTAAATCTTGCACTATTCCAGCTACAGCTACAAATGCTGGCCTATTGTCTGACTTTAAAATCAGAGGTAGTCTTAAACCTGGGGATAATGTCTTTTAACAGTACTTTAGTCACTTCTTGTACTTTTTCTGTCCTGGTGGGGAAAACTGTAACTTACCCTGAAAAGGTGCAAACAAGCACTAGCCTCCAGCAGGGGGCAGTCCTGTAAAGTCTATAAGCAAGTTTTCACAAGGTATGGCTCTTTTTCCTGTTTCAGTTTCTTAGAGGAGGAGTTCCCCCCTCCCCCCATCCCCACCCCCACTCCGCCCCTTTGTCACTGTATCTAGTGGCTGAGCCTTCAGTGAGAAATTGGAATCCAGATACGGCAGAGTCTTGCTGTTTGTAACTTCTAATGTGACCATGGGCTCCTGGGAGCCTAATGAGAAGGTGCCTAGTCTGCCCTAGTCTTTACATTCTTCAGCTCCCGTCAGCCTGATCAGATGAGTGTCTGGTTCCTCCAAGGTGCAGCAGCCCTTGGCCGATGGCCTCTTTGTCTTGCGGCCTTGGCCATTTCCTGTATTGCCTTCTGAACATTTACCCTTCTAGAGTCTTTTTTTTTTTTTTCCATCTCGCACATTAATCTCTCTCTAGCCTTGTCCGGCTCTGGAATCCTTGCCTAACTTGACTTCGGTCATGTCTACATCCACGTCCGCGGCCTCTCACAATGCTGCTTCCCCCCCCCGCGTTCTCACGCTCCTACGGCCAGCTGGTGGGGCCCGAGAAACGGCACGGGCCCTGCCCCCGCCCACGCACTGCTGTCTGTCTCTCCTGTTTTCTTTTGATTCTCTATCTTTACACTTGCTTTTAGTCTTTCTTTTTCTTTTGCTCTTTTCCCTCTTTTCTAGAGTTTAACAGGCTCTTTTCTTTATACACTTGGAGGGTGAAACAGGCATACCGAGAGTCAGCGTAAATGTTTACAGTCTTACCCTCACCGAGTTCTAAGGCCCGGATTAAAGCAATGAGCCCAGCTTAACGACAGCGTCCAGGGTTACCACCGCATATTCTGCACATCTCTCCCCTCGTGGGTTGGTGAAGCTGTTCCCGTCCACGCATAGCTCCTAGTGTACTGATGCCCAAGGCTGGTCCCGGAGGTCAGATCTGCTAGAGTACACTGGAGTCCAACACCTCTACACAGTCATGCTCGACAGGGCTCTAGCTGTCGGGAGCAAGGCGGTGGGTTCAGGGTGTTCCCAGTTTAGTAGCTCAATGGTTGAAAAGGGCTGATAGATGAAAGTCTGTTGCCCACCCCCCTCCCCCCGGGATGTGGGCCTGGTCATTATAATAGACAGGTCCTCGTATCTCCCTGAGAGGCATTTACAGAGCTCGAGTAAGACCAGATCTGAGATGGCCCACTTGACTATCTCGACTTCTTTCCTTGGCCTCTGGAGGCTCCGATCCTTCCCTTCGAGGTGAGACCTGGGGCGTGTCAGCTCCTGAATCTCATTTCTGAGGGGGTTGTTGGCCTCGGTGAAGCGGGGTAGGCTGGGAAACATGGAGAAAGAATCTGTGTTATCTCTCGTGGCTCCCGTAAAAACTGGCTTCTCTTGCCGTTTCCTGGGACTCCCTTTTTAAAAAAACTCTGTGTCTGCCGGCGAAGCCGCTCTTACTTTTACTTTTGGCTATTTTGCACAAAGTTGTTAAACAGGGCTAAATTAACGCTGGCTTTGTCTATAATCTATTTCGCCGTGAGTCCATATAAAGGAATTTGATCTAGGTACACAGGCTGTCCTCCGACCCCGTCACCACCTGAACTACACGGCCAATTGTTCTCTGCCTGTAGTTCCTTCCGTGGGCCATCCAACAGCAGAAGAGGGCAATTCTAATTCACCCAGAGTTCGTGACCTCTAGGGGGTTAACTGAACTCTATAATCTCCTGCAAAACCTTTTGTAAGGTTCTGTAACATGCATTTTAGTAGGGTAAGTTGTGACGACTTGATGACTTTCCTTTTATTTTTCTTTTTGAAACGTTTTTAAGAGGGCTCCTAGCAGAGTGGGCTTACTTTGTGTCTGACCTATGTTTCTCTCGAGACGAAACAACATTCACCCTACGAGAAGGAAAGGGTAAAAGGTCACTCAGTCACGTAATTCACACTAAATCAAAATGAAAGCTAAAACCAAAGTGTCGTTAAGGGCACACCTGTTCGTCAAGCAATTTAAGCCAAACCAAAATCAGGAGCAAGACCAAAGTGGCAATCAAGGCAGGCCTGTTTATCAAGCAATTCAAGTCAAGTCAAAATCGAAACCGAAACCAAAGTATCAACCAATGAATTCAAGTCAAGTCAGAAACCAAAACCAAAGTGCCGGTAGAGGCACGCCGTGGGTGATCAGGCCACGCTTCCACTCAAACGGAGTGGGGGAAGTTCCAAAGAGCAGTCTCAGCAAGTTTCAGATGTCCGGACTGAAAGTGCCAGTTCCTTCCCAGTGTCCAGCCACTGTGCGGATCCTCCACGGGGGCGTGCTGTGCACTGCTCTTTGGAGGCGAGGCATCGCACCGGGGCAGATGCCTACCCGGCAGCACTCTGAGGATCCGCATCGCTCAAGCTGGCCAGAGTCCCCCGCAGGGATGCTCTACAGGGCAGGCATAAGCCGCCTAAGGGGCTGCCTCGACCCTCCGTGCATCACCAGCTCGCTTCCCGGTGAGGGAACCCAGAAATGTAGCAGGACAAGCCGCAGACAAAACTCCTGAGACACCGGATTAAAGAAGGAAGAGGTTTTTCATTCGGCCGGGAGCGTCGGCAGACTCGCATCTTAGGAGCCGAGCTCCCCGAAAAAGACTTTTTTAAAGGCTTACAACCTCAAGGGTTGCACGTGAAAGGGTCGTGACAAATCGAGCAAGCGTGGGAAACGTGACTGGGG
>NC_133415.1:41187500-41197500 GCF_049350105.2 Macaca mulatta | reverse complement strand
ACGTCGGGCCCGGCCCAGCGGGATCCTCCCCCAACTCGGAAGGGGGAGGCGCGGGCCACAGTAGACGACGAGCCGCGCGCTCGGCCCCCGCCGCGGGGTCCGGCGGAACCCTCACTGTCCCCCCACCTCATCCCATCGAGGCGGGGGCAGCGGAGGAGGAGGGTTCTCTGCAGGCGAGTCGCTACGGCAGCGCTACCACAACACAGAGAGAGGCGGCGAGCCGGGGGATCCGGTACCCCAAGGCACACCTCTCGGATCGCTAGAGAAGGCTTTCTCACCGAGGGTGGGTCACGCTCCCCACCCGCCAGTCGCCCCTCGTCGGGCCCGCAGAGGCGCTCAGGGACGCCTGGGGAAGGGAGGGGGCCTGCGGCGCGAGAAGAAACCTGCGGCAACCTGGAGCGTTTGCGGTCAGGGCAGGGGCCCGGCCGGCGCGCGTGCGCACAGCCCCCAAGGCCCCCCGCCGTCCACCCACCTCCTTTCTGTGAGGCAAGGCGCCTCCAGTTAACCCACACACGACCGATCGGAGGCAGAACGGCAGCCCCTCGGCGGCCGGCCGGCGCACGCGTGGCCGGCCCGAGCCCACCGCCACCGCTCACACGGCCCGCGCTCCCCCGCCAGAGGGGAGCACGGGACGTGCGCTCGCCAGACCAGGCGGCGCCCTTCCCCGCGTGGGAGGGGCGCGTCTCACTCAACCGCCTCGACCCGCACAGCCAACGAGCTCCCTCAGGACCCACGCGCGGACACCATGGCGGCGACCGGAGGAGGGGGCGCTGGGGGCGGGAGCGACACACCACCGCTCGGCCTCGGGCACCTGAGAGACAGCCCGGGGCGCTCCAGGAGCACCGCAAAGGCCCAGGCGGAGCCAGCGCTCGTGCAATACCCGAGAGGGCAGCACGGCGGGCCAGCGGGACAGCACCCCCACCGCCGCGGAGGGGGGCGGCCCACGAGGCGACGACCACAAGAGGCGAAAGCGAGGAGTGCCTGCTGCGTCAGAGGACCCCCGCTGACCCACGCCGGACGCCACGAGGCAGACGGCGGGGTCGGGACAGCGAGGTCGGGCCGGGTTCCGCACCCCAGTGCCTCCCAACGCACCGCCCGCAGGCGGGGATGGGAGACGGGGGAAACCCCGCGGGCGGGACGAGAAGAACGGGTCTCATTCACCACGAATGCCCGCCCCTCGCCCGTCGCGGCTCGGTCCCGGCCCGGGAGAGCGTGACATCACCACATCGATCAGGGAAAGCATCCCCGGAGCAGGGTCGGCCAGCCAGCCACAGCCTCCCCAGAGGCCAGCGAGCAGATCAGCCTGGCCATCCCCAGCTCCAGGACAGGGGCGGCAGACAACCCGGCAGAGACGAGGAATGCCTGACACGCACGGCACGGAGCCAGCGGGAGTGGGGTTGTCTCGGCCGCCCCAGGTGCCCGCAGCGGGGAGCGCACGGTGGCAGGGTAAGCCCGCGCCACCTTCCCCGCCGCCCCCAGGTGGGTCAGAGACCCGGACCCAAGGCGGCACCGGGAGCTGGGACGCTCGGATGCATGAGAGACCGGGCACACGGGCCCCAGCAGGCGGCTCAAGCACGAGCAGGGCCGGCTAGCCGGGTCACCGGGAGGCCGAAGACCCGCGACGCATCCAAGAGACCCAACCTCTCCAGCGACAGGTCGCCAGAGGACAGCGTGTCAGCAATAACCCGGTGGCCCAAAATGCCGGCTCGGAGTGAAACATATACCTCCCCAGGAGACAGGAGGTCGAGTCACCGACCACGCCGCCGGCCCAGGGAACCCGCGACACGGGCATCTGTCCCCAAAATCGCCACCATCGCAGCCAGACACGGAGCACCCAGGGCCCTCTGGTCGACCCCAGGACACACGCCGGAGCAGCGCCGGGCCAGGGACGTCCTCCCGGCCACCCGTGCCACGCAGGGGCCGGCCCGAGTCTCCAGAGCGAGACTCGGAAGCGTTTCCGGCCGTCCCCTCGTACGACCGGGACACACGAGGGACCGAAGGCCGGCCAGGTGTGACCTCTCGGGCCGCACGCGCGCTCAGGGAGCGCTCTCCGACTCCCCACGGGGACTTGCAAACAACAGGTCACGGCAGAGGGACCGCTCCCCGGCACCCGGGGGACGAGGCAGGACGGTCCCCGGCTCCCCACGGGGACTTGCAGAAAAAATTCGGCCGCTGCCTCAGACGGCCAGGATGCGCGCGGGCCCGCGACCGGGCCGGGAAGGGTGTCCCCAGCCTCCCACCCCAAGCCCGGTGGGTCCCCGCGGGTCGCGGGTCAGGCCTCGGGAGCCGCGGCGTGCTGGTCGACCAACCCCGGCAGCCCCACACCCGGCTCTGGCCCGAAAGCGCAGCGACAACCTCTCCCCACATAAGCCTGCACGCCTGAGCTCTGACTCACAAGTGACGCGCCAGAGCTCTGGCGCGACCGGGACAGCCCGGCTGACGACCGCGGTCTTTCCGGAGCTCTGCCTAGCTCACAGCGGGGACGGTCCCCTCCCTCGGCAGCTGCCACCGCAGCTCCGGAAGCCAAGGGAACGATATAAAAGCGGCCGCCAGATGGAGTCCGACAACCGTCGCGAACGTCACCAAGACAGATCCGGATGGCAGGCCGGCCCGCGGACCGCAAAACCGAAACCGTGAGTCGAGAGACGCTATCCCGAGGCCGAAAACGCAGCCCCTGTACCCCAACCCCACAGAAACGGTCCCCAAACCCTGTCTCTGCATGGACCGCGACACAGTCAGAAGACAACCCACGGCGTGTGGATGTTCGGAGAGGCATCTCGGTGGGAGAAACAACAAGCAAGGACTCGGTCGCGGGTCGTTGAGGACACAGGGAGACACAGAATGCGTAGGCTCTTCCTGAATCCAGACAGAGAAGGAGGGAGGGAGGGAGGGAGGGAGGGAGGGAGGGAGGGAGGAAAGGCAGGCAGGCAGGCAGGCAGGCAAACATAAAGAAGGAAACAGAGAAAGAAAGAAAGGAAGGAAAACCTAAAGGAGAGAAAGAAAGAAAAGAGAAGAAAAGAGAAGACAAATATTAATATAAGTATTTCCATTTGTATATAGGTATAACATATAAAACTACATTAAAATAGAAAAAAATTTATATGCATACACATGAATGAACAGATAAAAATGAATAAACAAAAAATAAGATAACATAACATAAGCAAATAGGCCAGGCGCGGTGGCTGACGCCTGTGATCCCAGCACTTTCAGAGGCTGGGGGAGAGAGAGAGAAAAAAAATGAAAGAAAGAAAGAAAGAAAGAAAGAAAGAAAGAAAGAAAGAAAGAAAGAAAGAAAGAAAGAGAGAGAGAGAGAGAGAGAGAGAAAGAAAGAAAGAAAGAAAGAAAGAAAGGAAGAAAGAAAGAAAGAGAGAGAGAAAGAAAGACAGAAAGAAAGAAAGAAGAAAGAGAGAGAGAGAGGGAGAAAGACAGCGAGAAAGAAAGACGAGAGAAGAAAGAAAAAAAAAGAAAGAGGAAAGACAGGAAGAAAGACAAAGCAAGAAAGCAAGAAAACAAGACAGCAAGAAAGCACGACAGAAAGAGAGAAAGAGACAGAAAGAAAAAGCAAGAAAGCAGCAGAGAGAGAGAGAGAGAGAGAGAGAGAGAGAGAGAGAGAGGCGCGAGGCGAGGCGAGGCGAGGCGAGGCGAATCTACCTGCTTTCACTACATGTGGGGAGAATCAGGAAAGCCCCCACTAACAACAAGGCCTGAAGTGGAGCTGCCATCTGTGAAATCCGAGCAGAAGAGTCCACACGGGTTAAAGACACGAAGAAAGACAGGGAAACAACTGCTCAAAGAGAAGAACAATCTGGCCCAGCCAGGGTCTGTCTCCTGAAGTTGTGTGGGCAACGAGGGAGTGGGACGGAGGGAGGGAGTGGGACGGAGGGAGGGAGGGCCTCCGAGGCTCGTGTCAAACAATAAATGATAATAAAATAAAAGGAAGTTAAAAAAAAAAATTGCGCATCATTCGTAGCATCACTGACGCCTCGAAAGGCGAGAGGCATGTGTTTATGTCACTGTGGGACTGTTTTCTTTTTTCTTTTCTCTTTTTCTTCCCTCTCTTCCCGGAAACTCACTTTTTAATTATTTCATTTTCCTTTTCTTTTTTTTTTTTTAATTTTTAATTTTACTTTCATTTTTACTTTTATTTTTAATTGCTTGAGAGGTTGTCTCCCTCTCTCGCCCAGGCTGGTGTACAGTGGCGCGATCTCGGCTCACTGCAACCTCCGCCTCCCAGGTTCAAGTGATTCTCCTGCCTCAGCTCGGCCTCCCGAGTAGCTGAGATTACAGAGGCGCACGACCATGCCCGGCTAATTTTTGGTATTTTGACTAGAGACGGACGGGGTTTCACCATACTGGCCCTGCTCGTCTGACCACCTCGTGATCCAGCGATCCACCACCCTCGGCGTCCCAAAGTGCTGGGATGACAGGCTTGAGCCACCGCGCCGGGCCTAGTTATTCCTTTTATTTTATTTCTAATTTTTAATTGTACGTATGCACGTATGCATGTATGTATGTATGTATGTATGTATGTATGTATGCATGCATGCATGTATCTATCCTTTTCTTTTTTTTTGAGACGGACAGAGAGAGACAGTGAGAAACAGAGAGAGAGAGAGAGAGACAGACAGACAGACAGAGAGAGAGAGAGAGAAACAGACGGGGGGGGAGAGAGAGAGAGAGAGAGAGAGAGAGAGAGAGAGAGACCAACAGACAGAAGGACAGGCAGAGAAAGAGAGTAAGACAGAAGACAGACACAGGGAGAGAGACAAGCGGGGGGGGGGGGAGAGAGAGAGAGAGAGAGAGAGAGAGAGAGAGCTCCCAGACATCACGAAGCCGTTTCAATGACATATTCTCTCTGGTCTTTGTCTGGGGATATTCAGTTTTTCAACGTAGGCCTCAAGGGCTCCCAGATGTCCCTTTCGAATCTCTACAAAGAGAGTGTCTCCAACCTGCCTAATCAAAACAAAGGTGTAACCCTTTAGGATGAGTCCACACATCGCAAAGCAGTTTCTCAAATACATTCTTTCTAATTTTCATCTGGGAATATTAGGTGATTCACCATAGGCCTAAAGGGACTCCCAAAAATCCATTCAGAGAGACTGCCCAAAAAAAGTGTTTCTAACCTGATGAATCCAAAGAATGGTGTATCGCTAAGAGATCAATCTACGCATCACAAATCAATGTGACAGATAGCCTCTCTCTGGTTTTAATCTGTGGATAGTCTGCTTTCCAACGTAGGCCTCAATGGGTTTCCAAATGTCCCCTCACAGATTCTACGGAAAGCGTGTTTCCAACCTCCTGGTTCAAAAGAATTATCCGTTCGAGGTGAATCCACACGTCAAAAAGCAGTTTCACCAGCAGCAGTTTTTCTCCTTTTCCTCTGGGGATGTTCACTTTCACCAGGAGCCACAAAGGGCTCCCAAATGTCCCTTCGAAGATTCTGCAAAGAACTGCTTCCAATCGGCCGCGTGCAGCGGCTCACGCCTGTCATCCCAGCATTTTGGGAGGCAGAGGCGGGTGGATCACCTGAGGTCAGGAGTTCGAGACCAGCCTGGCCAAAACGGTGAAACCCCATCTCTACCAAGAACACAAAAAATTTGCCGGGCTTGGTAGCGGGTGCCTGTGATCCCAACTACTTGGGAGGCTGAGGCAGGAGAATCCCTTCAACTGGAAGGCAGAGGTTGCAGTGAGCCGAGATGGTGTCACTGCACTCCAGCCTGGGGGACAGAGTGAGAGTCTGTCTTAAAAAAAATAAAAACATTAAGAAAAAAATACTACTACTACAACAACAACAACAACAACAACAACAACAACAACAACAACAAAATGCTTCCAATCTGCTGAATCAACAGAAAGGTTTAACTCAGTAAGAGGAATCTACACATCGCTAAAAAGCAGTTTTACAGATAGCTTCTTGTTAGTTTTTATCTACAGTTTCCTGGTTTTCACCCTAGGCCTCGAATAGCTCCCAAATGTCCTTTTGCAGATTCTACAAAAGGGCCGCTTCCAACCTGGTATATCAAAAGAAAGGTTTCACTCTGTGAGATGAATCCACACACGACAAAGCAGTTTCAGAGACAGCTTCTTTCTAGTTTTTATTTGGGGATATTCGGTTTTTCACACTAGGCCTCAGTGGGCTCCCAAAGGTATACTCGCGGATTCTACAGAAAGAGTGCTTCAAACCTCCTCAATCAAAAATTAGTTGTAATTCGGTGCCATGAATCCACACATCACAAAGCGGTATCATAGAGAGCTTCTTTCTATTTCTCTGGTGGGGATACTCGGTTTTTCACAACAGGCCCCAGTGGGCTCCCAAATGTCCATTCTGCTTCCAAACTGCTGAATCCAAAGGCAGTTTTAACTCGGTATGATGAATCCACACGTCACAAAGCTGTTTCATGAAGACCTTCTCTCTCGTTTTTATCTGAAAACATAAGATTTTTTCACCATACGACACAAGGGTCTCCGAAATGTACACAGACAGATTCAACAAAAAAACCCTTCCAACCTGCTGAGTAAAAAGAAAGGTTTAACTCTGCGAGACGAATACACACACGACAAAGCAGCTTCACAGAGAATGGTGTTTTTTGTTTGTTTGTTTGCTTGCTTGCTTGCTTGCTTGCTTGCTTTTTGGTTTGTTTTCTTGGTTTTTTTTTTTTTTTTTTTTTTTTTTTTGGAGACGCACTTTCGCTCTTGTTGCTCAGACTGGAGCGCAATGGCGCCATCTCGCCTCACTGCGACCTCCGCCTCCCAGGTTCAAGCAATTCTCCTGCCTCCGTTTCCCTTCCCGAGTAGCTGGGATTACAGGCATGTGCCACCACGCCCGGCTAATTTTGTATTTTCAGTAGAGACGGGGTTTCTCCATGTGGGTCAGTCTGGTCTCGAACTGCCGACCTCAGGTGATCTGCCAGCCTCGGCCTCCCAAAGTGCTGGGATGACAGGCGTGAGCCACCGCGCCCGTACAATTGTATTGTATCGTATTGTATTGTATTTACATTGATTGATTGATTGATTGATGCTGCCTGATCAAAGGTCACTCAGGCCCAGTCGTCAAAGTGGCGATTTCCTAGGCAACAAGGAAGGGGGGAGCTTGGAGGTGGGGGCGGGGGCGGTGGAGAAGACACAGTTGCCCCAGGCTGTGCGCAGGCGGCCTGAGCTTCCTTCCTCTGTTGAGGCCTCCATTTTCAGAGTAACAGTGGCCGCTAGGTGATGCCCGACGTCTGCCAATGAGACTGTCAGCCCGGAATGAATTGGGATCGCCTGGAGGGGGAGGCGGGAGGGGGAAGGATGGAGGCCCCCACAGCACAGTGGGTCACCGCGCCCTTCCAGGCGATCCCCACAACTAATCGACCAGGGCCCCTGGGGGCACACAGCCTAAGACCCCAGCCATCGGATCATCTGGAACTTCTGTCCGAAGACGAGAGACGAGAGACCGACTGGAAATTCTCTCGGTCAAGGTCCAAACGTAAAAGAATCACTGACACAGACACCAGGACTAACTAAGACAATTTGTAAAAGTTTCCGTGTTTTGGGTGAATCCGCGTATTTCTGGATCACAAAATTACTGATTTTGAACATTGCGGTTTTTCCACTCCTTACGTGTACGGTCCTGTGATAGACAGACCAGGGGACTCCTCAGCTCAGAGTCCATGAGGCCAGAAGCTGACATCCTAAATTTCTATGTAGAATGAATTTCAGCAAGCCAGCCAAACACTCTGCCGTAAAACTGTCCGGAAGACAAGCGGTGGTGTTTCGGGGGCGGATTTGGGGGGGGGGGGGGAGCCGGGTGCGGTACGCTCACGCCTGTCATCCCCGCACTTTGGGAGGCCGAGGGCAGGCGGATCCCTCGAGATGGTGGCCATTGCACTCCAGCGTGGGCAACAAGAGCGAAAACTCCGTCCAAAACAAGAACAACAACAGAAACGTGAAGTGCCGTCTGCTGTTCTTTTTGCTTCCCACCCCGAGAAGAACAGAATACAGCTGTTGTCTCCCTGCCCGCCTGCCTGCCTGCCTGCCTGCCTGCCTGCCTGTCTGCGTGCCTGTCTGTCTGTCTGTCTGTCTGTCTGTCTGTCTGTGACAGGGTCTCGCTCTGTCTTTCGCCCAGACTGGAGTGCAGTGACACCATTGTGGCTCACTGCAGCCTCAACTTCCCCGGGGTTAGGGGATTCTTCTAAGGGATCCTACGGCCTCGGCCTCCCAAAGTGTTGGGGTTACAGGCGTGAGCCATCAGCACCCGGCCTGAGTTCATACATCTGGTCTCACTACGCCTTAACCACACGCCCGTGAAGCACTCAAGTCAAGAGAGAGTCGGCAAGAGACTTTCAGCATTCTCTCCCAAAACCAGTGAGGTGGATGGCGGCCCTGTGTTTCCCAAGCTCCTGTGGTTTTAAGTGGCCACGCGTAGAGGATAGATAGATTTAAAATGTTTCCAGAGAGGCGCAAGCCACAGTCATTCAGGACATCCGAGCGCGAGATGGGGTTTCTGACAGCGACTTAAGGGCCAGGGAGGGCCAGAGTCTGCCGAGGCCCTCGTTCCAGTGGTGGGGCCGATGGAACCCAAGGCTGAGGGAGCCAGCAGTCCGCACAGAGAGAGCTCCAGCCCTAGGCCCCACCGTGCAGACCGACTCAGAAGGAAGAGAGTCCCTCATCCTACATACGTCACATCCCTCCACTGAACTTGGGAGCGGATCCGTTTTCCAAACATGAGGTGACTCTCGGTTCGAAATGGATCACAAGGGGCCGGGCTTTCCAGAGTCGGCATGATAAAGCAGTCATTCTGTGGCACAGAACGAGGTGTGGCTCTTATCTAGACTCCGCAGTGAAAGCCAGTGAAACAGGGCGAAACCCCGTGTCTACTAAAAATTAAAAGAGGAGCCGGGCATGGTGCCGCTTGAAGGCAGGAGAATCGCTGGAACCCGGGAGGCAGAGGTTGCAGTGAGCTGAGATCACACCACTGCACTCCAGCCTGGGGGACAGAGCGAGACCGCATCTCAGAAACAGACAAACACACAAAGCCAATCAAGGTGTTTAACTCAACGTGTCACCCACGGGTCTCTCGACAGGATACATCCAGCACCCGGGGAAACAGGGAAACGTCGAGGGGTGGGGTGGAATCTATTTTGTGGCCCCAAGGGAGGGTTTGAGAGATACTCCCGCAAAGGTGACTGCCTAAGGAAGCCCCTCCGTCCAAGAAGCGATAGTCATTTCTAGCCTGTAGCCACCCACGAGGGAGAATCGGGCTCTCTGCAGAACCCCCCACCCCCCGACTCGTGAAATGGTCTCTCTCACTCTGTCAGGCTCTATTCACGCCGTGTGGTTTTGTAACCTCCAGCGTGTGTGCGTGGGGTGGGGGATGGGGTGGGGTGGGGTGGGGGCGGCTGTGGACAGAGGAGGGGAAAAAGCGATGGTGTCCCACGGGTGCCCGGGACGTGGGTCGTGGTTGGGGTGGCCAGAGCCTAGGGAACTCATCGCCTGTCAGGACGTCTCCCCCTCCAGGTCCCCTCTCTGCCCTACGCTCCACATCTTCGCAGTTCAGTGGAGACCTTGTGGATGGAAGTCGCTGTCCCTTTGGACTTTAGCCGAGGAAGGCCGGGCTCCCAGGTGTCTCCCGGGAGTTGGGGCCTCGGGCAGGCTCGCAAGGATGCTGACGGTGATGGTGACGGTGATGTACATTGGAGTCCTCGGGCCAATGCACAGGGATCCCTTTGACCTCGTTGGGAGAGGTCAGCTTTGCGGAGTCCCGTGCATCCTTCCGGAGACTCATCCAGCGCTAGCAAGCGTGGTCCCGAGGATCCCAGCTCTCAGCAGAGGCACTTTTGTTCACGCAGGATCCTGGGCAGGAAAGTTCTCAGCAGGCTTAGGCCTCCTAGCCAAGAAGCCGAAGCCACTTCTGGGATATTTTCAAAGAGCCAGTGGTTCTTTGAAGTGCTTGCAGATACAGATTTGAGAAGTGCTTGCAGATAGAGATTTGAGACAGAACGGACAGGGCTTGGTCCCA
>NC_133415.1:41175000-41185000 GCF_049350105.2 Macaca mulatta | reverse complement strand
CCCCATCTCAAAAAACGGTGGCCACTACCACCGATGCAAATGTCAGCCTGGCAAGAATGAGATCGCCGGCAAGGGGTGGGGGAAGGGGAGAGAAGACGGAGGCACACCCGGCTGGCTCCGGAACGTTTCCAAGCAGGATGTTGGGAGGCGGGGGGTGGGGAGGTTGAGGGGAACCCACCTCACTGACTCACTAAATTCAGGTACAGGGACGTGGGGGAGGGGGGGAGCCGCGGCGGGGTGCGGGGTGGGGGGGGGCACTTGAAAATTAAACTGACCCCTCATACAGCCCAAGTAGAAGAGTCTATGCGCATTAAAGAAACCAACACACAAAGAAAACTAAAGCGCCGATAAAAGAACAATAGGGCCCCCCGCCAGGGCGGAGGTTACCTAGGCAACGAGGGAGAGAGGGAGGGGCCTCCAGAAGGGAGGGCGAGAAACCGGTTGCCCCGGGCTCGGTGAAGTTTCGGCGAGACCTCCCTCCGTGCCACCTCGACTTTCAGTAACAGTGGCCGCTAGGTGATGCCCGAAGACAACCGATGCCTGCAAGTGTCAGTCATCACGGAAAAGAAGTGAAGGATGGATCGCTCTGGGTCGGGGTGGAGGTTGGGGAGGGGGATGCGGCGGAGGCACACCGCGTCGCCGGCGTCTCCCGGATCCCTCTCAGACCAGGCCATTTCCGGGCCCAGGGAGTCCTCCCACGCGATGCCCGCGACTGGTCGACCAGAACCCCCAGGGGCACAGCCAAAGTTTCTGCCCCTGGGATCACCTGGCACTTCCATTCCCCCAGAGAGAAGAGAGGACCAGGGGTGCGGGGCGCGTGGAGGACGCCAGGGGTGGAGGTGGGAGCTACCAAAGACACAAGTGCGGTCATTAGCGTGTCAGAGTGGACTCCAGACCCACGACCTCAGAGAGGCAATCCCTGAACGAGTGTTAGTGCATGACATCCACGCTCCCGGACACGGCGTGGATTTCACGGGGAAAGCAGTGCACATCACACTCCCTTCCTGTTCCGGGGCAAGATTTTGCTCCCGAAGTACCCATTTCTCAACCGTGTTCCCCAAAGTCCACCCTGTCGTGAATCAGTCATGAATCTAGTCAGTACGGTGAATCGCGGAGCAGCCACATCCCACCACGAAGATCGGAGTCCGCACACTACACATCGCCCCACGCGGTGTCTCCCCACAAGAACATCACCGCCGTCCTAGCCGAGTAGTGATACAGTGCCATTTCTTTCATTTTCTCTTTCTCGCTTGCTATTTATTTATTTATTTATTTATTTATTTTTGAGACAGAGTCTCACTCACTCTACAGCCCAAGCTGTAGCGCTGTGGCACGATCTCGGCTCACGGCAACCCCCGCCTCCCAGGTTCAAGCGATTCTCCCGCCTCCGACTCCCGAGTAGCTGGGATCACAGGGGTCTGCCCCACCGCACCCGACTCAGTTTTGTAGTTTTAGTAGAGACGGGGTTTCACCACGTGGGCCAGGCTGGTCTTGAACTCCTGACCTCCTGATCCGCCCGCCTCGGCTTCCCAAAGTGCTGGGGTGACAGACGTGAGCCACCGCGTTCAGCCCCTACGGTGCCATTGCTTGGAAATCACTCGTGGGAACACACACTTATGGGTCACGTGTGAAGAATTTTCCTTTGTCTATTTTTTTTCCCCTTTTTTTCGTGTGTGTGTGTGTGTGTGTGTGTGTGTGTGTGTGTGTGTGTGTGCGTGCGTGTGCGCGCGCGGTGGGACGGAGTTTCGCTCTTGCTGCCCAGGCTGGAGTGCAATGGCGCGATCTCGGCTCACTGCAACCTCCGCTTGCCAGGTTCCAGCGATTCTCCTGCGTCTGCCTCCCGAGTAGCTGGGATTACAGGCCTGCGCCCCCATGCCCGGCTAATTTTGTATTTTTAGTAGAGACGGGGTTTCTTCATGTGGGTCAGGCTGGCCTCGAACTCCCGACCTCAGGTGATCCACCCGCCTCGGCCTTCCAAAATGCTGGGATGACGGGCATGAGCCACCGTGCCCGGCCTTAGCCGTTTATTTTAAAGTCGAGGAGCTTATCAGGGAAATACGAGAAGTTTGGACATCACAGGTGACAGAGAGAAAGGTCTGCAAATGGCCCTTCCATCCAAGTGGGGACCCGGCCTCGATCTCCCGAAATCATGCACCCAGTGGGGAAGCCCGGCAAGGCCCGTCTGTGTAGATTCCTCTCGGCCTCTCTAAGCACGCACTTCTCACTTTGGTGGAAGGGGCAGGGCCCTCTCTGGGACGGGGGAATCTGACAGACAAAGAGACAGACGTAGAAAAAGAGAGATCGACAGACAGAGACAGAGAGAAACGGACAGAAAGAGCGAGAGAGCGAGAGAGCGAGAGCGAGAGCGAGAGAGAGAGAGAAACAGACTAGACAGGGAGGGGGAGAGAGGGAGAGAGACAGACAGAGACAGACAGACAGGCAAAAAAGAGAGTAAGACAGAAGACAGACACAGTGAGTGAGAGACACAGGTAGAGAGAGAGAGAGAGAGAGAGAGAGAGAGAGAGAGACAGAGAGACAGAGAGAAAGAGAGGGACAGGCAGACAGATAAAGAGAGTGACAGAGAAAGACATAGACGGACAGTGAGAGACAGAGAGAAAGAGACAGAGAGAGAGAGAGAGAGAGAGAGAGAGAGAGAGAGAGAGAGGCAGACAGACAGACAGGCAAAGAAAGAGAGTAAGACAGAAGACAGACACAGTGAGAGAGACAGGAAAGACAGAAACGGACAGAGAGAGACAGAGAGGAACAGACAGAAAGAGAGAGGGTCCTAGCCCAATAGCGATACAGTGCCATTTCTTTCATTTCCTCTTTCTTTCCTTCTTTCTTTCTTTCTTTCTTTCTTTCTTTCTTTCTTTCTTTCTTCTTTTTTTATTTTTTTATTTTTTTGAGACGGAGTCTTGCTCTGTCACCCAGGCTGGAGTGCAGTGGCGCGATCGCAGCTCCCTGCAACCTCCGCCTCCCGGGTTCACACCATTCTCCGGCCTCAACCTCCCGAGTAGCTGGGACTACAGGCGCCGGCCACTACACCCAGATAATTCGTTTGTTTTTTTTGGAGAGACGGGGTTTCACCATGTTAGCCAGGATGGTCTCGATCTCCTGACCTGGCGATCCGCCCGCCTCAGCCTCCCAAAGTACTAGGATGACAGACGTGAGCCACTGCGTTCAGTCTACAGTGCCGTATCTCAGAAATCACTCACAGGAACAGACACTTACAGGTCATGTGTAGAGTTTCTTTTTTTGTTTTGTTTTGTTTTGTTTTGTTTTGTTCCGTTTTGTTTTGTTTTGCACGAGGAGGTGGCGGGATGGAGTTTCGCTCTTGCGTCCCAGGATGGAGTGAAATGGCAGAGGGGACTCAGGGAGTCAACCTATGGCAGAGATGGCACGTCATTCAGAGCGTAACGTCCACAGCGAAAGGTGGTAGGGCCGGCACTTTTAAAGGCTGAAATCCCGGCGGCTCAGGCCTGTCGTCCTCGCACTTTGGGAGGCCCAGGAGAACGGATCACTTGAGGTCAGGAGTTCGAGACCAGTGCGGCCAACATGGAGAAACCCCGTCTCTACTCAAAATACAAAAATTAGCCGGATGTGGTGGTGTGCGCCTGTAATCCCAGCCACTGAAGAAGAATCACTGGAATCCGGGAGGCAGAGGTTGCAGTGAGCCGAGGGAGTGCCACTGCACCCCCGCCTGGGTGACAGACTGAGAGAGACTCAGTCCCTCCCTACCAAAAAAGAAAGAAAGAAAGAAAGAAAGAAAGAAAGAAAGAAAGAAAGAAAGAAAGAAAAAAAAAAAAAAAAAAGAAAAAAGAAAAAAAAAACACAGGGACCGCCACCGGGCGCAGTGGCTCACACATGTAATCCCAGCACTTTGGGAGGCCGAGGTGGGCGGATCACCTGAGGTCAGGAGTTCAAGAGCAGCCTGGCCCACATGGTGAAACTCCGTCTCTACTAACATAGAAACATCTTCGGAGCATGATGGTGGGTGCCTGTAATCCCAGCTGCTCAGGAGGCTGAGACGGGAGAATCGCTTGAACCTGGGAGACGGTGGTTGCAGTGAGCCGAATCGCACCACCGCACTCCAGGCTGGGTGGCTGAGTGAGACTCTGTCTTAAAACAACAACAACAACAGCAGCAAAAAAAAAATAGCAAACGCACAAAAAAAGAACAGGCCAAAATACTCCATTGTCACTGAACGTTCCGCCACCAGACCGGAAACCCCCTGACTCAGGTCAAGGAGGTGGTGTTTCCTTCTCTCTGTCTCTGTCTCTGTCTCTCTCTCTCTCTCTCTCTCTCTCTCTCTCTCTCTCTCTCTCCCTCCCCCCCCCCAACTTTTATGTCTTGTTCAAGCAGACATGTGCAAGATTGTTACACAAGTAAACTTCTGACTGGGGGGTTCAGTGTGCAGATGATTTCATCACCCGGATAACTCAGCGCAGTACCCGACAGTTTTCGTGGTTTGGTTTTTTGTTTTGTTTTGTTTTGTTTTGTTTTTCCCTGAAGATGTCTCTCCTTCCACACCTCCTCCCTCAAGTAGGCTCCCGCCTCCCTGGTCCCCCTCGTTCTGCCCACGAGTTCTCATTATTTAGTTCCCAGTTATAGATGAGAACACGCGGTCTTTAGCTGATCGTTGCTTTCATCTTCGGCGGTGGCGGTGAAAGAGGCATGACACGAAATCGACCCTTAGGACGCTCCCCTCCGTCCACACCCCACACCCCCTCCCCACACACACCCTCATTCCTGCCCCCCCTCCTCAAACCCAAGACAGGAAGAAAGGCAGATATTAAAGTCAGAGGTCAGCCTCCAAGACGGTGGAGGCAAGGGATCTGAAAGGGTGAGCAAGCGATAGGGGTCGGGGGATGTCGTGGCCGAGCTAGCAAAAATAGGGGACCGACTTTCCAGCCCCAGCACACCCCCAATCCTCAACCGCAGCTAGCCTCTGGGTGGGGTTGCGCCTGTAAAAGCTTCTGAATGGAGAGAAGCCCAAGGCTATGGAAGGCATCAGCTCCAAGTCCGGGAAGGGAACAGGGCTTTGTGCATTGGAATGGGGCTTTAGAAGGCGGTGCTGCGGTTTCCAAAGCGACACGCCTCGCCTCGCCTCGCCTCGCCTCGCCCCGCCCCGCCTCGCCCAGAGCGAAACTCCGTCTCAAAAAAATAATAATAATTTTAAGATAATAATAATACTAAAAAATAAATAAATAAATAAATAAATAAATAAGAAATAAATAGTTAGTACAGCGGTCGTGGTCGTGAATCATTCCCCGGAGTCCAGGCGCAGTGGCTCACGCCCGTCACGCGAGCACTTTGGGACGCCGGGGCAGAAGGGTTGCAACAACATGATGAGACCCTGTCTGTGCAAAAACAGTTGAAAAGGAAGGCCGGGCGCGGCGGCTGACGCCTGCCGTCCCAGCACTTTGGGAGGCCGGGGAGGGAGAATCACCTGAGGTCGGGAGTTGGAGACCAGCCTGACCAACATGGAGAAGCCCCGTCTCTAGTAAAAATACAAAATCAACCAGACGTGGTGGTGCATACCTGCAACCCGAGCTACTACTCGGGAGGCAGACTCAGGAGAATCTCTTGAACCCGGGAGGCAGAAGTTGCGGTGAGCCGAGATCCGCGCCATTGCACTCCAGTCTGGGCAACAAGAGCGAAACTCTGTCTCGGGAAAAAGAAAAATAAAACAATAAAAATTGAAAATCATCTGGGCACAGTGGCGCATGCCCCGTGGTCCCAGGCACTACACTCTGGAGGCTGAGGTGGAAGGATCGCTTGAGTCCAGGAGCGTCCACACTGCAGTGAGTTTGGTTTTGATGGCACCACTGCCAGGGTGACAGAGTGAGACGCCGTCTGTAAATCAGTCAAGCAATCAATCAGATCACTGCAAGGAGCTCTCTATGTCTTACTTTCAATAGGTGTCTCTTCAGGCCAAGCAGGCATGGTGCCTCACGCCAGTAATCCCAGCACTTTGGGAGGCCGAGGTGGGATGAAAGAAGGAAGGAAGGAAGGAAGGAAGGAAGGAAGGAAGGAAGGAAGGAAGGAAGGAAGGACAGACAGAACAAAAAGTTTTACAACCCTTTTTTTCATAGTGTCAGGAATTTACAGATAATACAAGTAGTTTAGGTCAGGGGCCGATGTTATTAGTATTACTTTTTTTTTTTTTTTTTTAACTCCTACGGCCTGGTGGTGGTGCCAAGGTTGTCTGGCTATTTATCTGACTTTTGTTTGTTTCTAACGTTTTGCTTTCTCTCTTTCCTCCTGTCTTGTGAACTAGGCAAGGTGGGGGGAGGAGGGCAGCAGGAGCAGTAGAGGTCTCCTTCCTCATCCCCCACTTTGAGAATTTTCACTAATTAGTGGGCGGGTTCCCTTTCATTTTTACTTTTTGGGTCTTTTAGCGAGACAGAGTGATAGCGTTTTATGTAATACACTTGTGTGGAAGTTTTCTGACGAGCCATGGTAGCTACAAAACCTTTTATCATTGGAAGGAGCAAGTGTAATACACAGGGGCGCAGCAAGCAAGTAAGTTTCTTTTTTTTTTTTTTTTTTGAGACCGAGTCTCGCTCTGTCACCCAGGCTGGAGTGCTGTGGCCGGATCTCAGCTCACTGCAAGCTCCGCCTCCCGGGTTCACGCCATTCTCCTGCCTCAGCCTCCTGAGTAGCTGGGACTACAGGCGCCCGCCACCTCACCCGGCTAGTTTTTTTGTATTTTTTAGTAGAGACAGGGTTTCACCGTGTTAGCCAGGATGGTCTCGATCTCCTGACCTCGTGATCCGCCCGTCTCGGCCTCCCAAAGTGCTGGGATGACAGGCTTGAGCCACCGCGCCCGGCCAGCAAGTTTCTATTACAAGTAATACACTTACAGTGAGGGTTTTACATTTTCTACAGCTGGAAACTCTTTTCTAAATGAAGACCTAGGATCAAACCTGTGTTAAACCTGAACAGGCACATGTACTAACTTTGTCATGTCTTAAGCAGGTTAGTTTTTAACTGGGCCTTAAAACCTTTTTTTAGCAAGTAAAACAGTATTTTTTAATCAGAGAAGTTTTTACGAGCCCGACGCTTGAACTTGCGGCGTCTGTTTGGGGAAAGAGTTGGTTAAAGTCATGTTATCTTGAGGCATTAACCCTTCTGCTTCTCCAGGCCATTGGTCTCTTACGTTAGCCCTTCTATCAACATAACATGAAGAAACATCTAGGCTGCCAGCAATGTTTTCAGCCTACTGAGGAAATAGGTTTTTTTCTGTTTTTTTATTTTTATTTTTTAAATTTTTGGCTAAAGGAGGAGGTTCTGGTAACTTCTGGTTTATATGTTTAAAGAATGACTGAAAGACCTTGCGATCGTTGCTGGGCTGGACGGGTCTGGGTTTCCTAAGCAGTACGTGTACAGTGGGGACACCTTACATAGGTGTTTCTTCTAGCATGGTTATGGGTGGGGGGTGGGGTGGGGTGGTAACAACAACAAAGCAATGTATAGCATATTCATATCCAGCAAGGACGAAAGAGGTCCTCACCTGGGAAAAAGGTTGAATACAGCGACAGAACAATAGGAAAACAGTTAGTATTCTAGGAAAACTATCTGTCTTAAGATTTTTAACTACATTGACTTGCTTGATGAGTCCTCAAGCTTCGGCCGTGCATAGACTAGTCAGCTGCCGGTGTGTGACTAGAGCAGGGCTTGTGGTCCTCAGCAGCAGCTTGGAGCTTGGTCTCGTCTCAGGATCAGCCGGGCTGGATGATCTGCGCCCTGTTAGCCGGTCCACTTGTCCTGAGCTGTCGGTGTTAGCTGACTGTGGTGGATCCAAGACGCAACACCTGCAACTTTAACAGCAGTGGGAGTGGACAAGGTTACAGTATAGGGCTCATCCTATATGGGTTGTAGAAAAATTAGGTTTTACTTTAAACAGAGTCCCTAGATTTAAATGGGTGTCAGGCTTATAGGCATTATTTTTCTTTATTTAATTATGAACACTTCGTATGGCTATTTTGAAAGGCTGCATTTGCCTTTTAAAGGTTAATTTCTTTAGTTTCCGGAGGTCACCTTTTATTTGACCTACGATTTGCGGGTGGCCAACTGAACACAATCTTACAGGGCAGATACCTAGTTTGTTTGGTAGGGGTGCACCTGACTCGGAGGAGGACCGTAGGCAAAAACCTGATTTTATCTTAAGTGAATTTCCTGGCA
Source organism: Macaca mulatta (assembly GCF_049350105.2). Taxonomy (NCBI): domain Eukaryota; kingdom Metazoa; phylum Chordata; class Mammalia; order Primates; family Cercopithecidae; genus Macaca; species Macaca mulatta. The sequence goes on along the minus strand of NC_133415.1, from coordinate 41,176,813 downwards.
TATATCTATATATCTATCTATATCTATATCTATATCTGTATCTGTGTGTGTGTGTGTGTGTGTGTGTGTGTGTGTGTGTGTGTGTGTGTATATATATACATCTATCTATCTATCTATCTATCTATCTATCTATCTATATCTATATGGCAACCCTTTTTTTTTCGTTTTGTTTTTTGGTCGCCAGTAGCTGCTCGCTCGAGTGTCCAGTTCATGCGTTCCACCTTTTGTTGAACTTTGTGGCCGATAGGCTGCGTGTAACCTCTGTTGTATTGTTAACAGTCTTGTTAAATCTTGCACTATTCCAGCTACAGCTACAAATGCTGGCCTATTGTCTGACTTTAAAATCAGAGGTAGTCTTAAACCTGGGGATAATGTCTTTTAACAGTACTTTAGTCACTTCTTGTACTTTTTCTGTCCTGGTGGGGAAAACTGTAACTTACCCTGAAAAGGTGCAAACAAGCACTAGCCTCCAGCAGGGGGCAGTCCTGTAAAGTCTATAAGCAAGTTTTCACAAGGTATGGCTCTTTTTCCTGTTTCAGTTTCTTAGAGGAGGAGTTCCCCCCTCCCCCCATCCCCACCCCCACTCCGCCCCTTTGTCACTGTATCTAGTGGCTGAGCCTTCAGTGAGAAATTGGAATCCAGATACGGCAGAGTCTTGCTGTTTGTAACTTCTAATGTGACCATGGGCTCCTGGGAGCCTAATGAGAAGGTGCCTAGTCTGCCCTAGTCTTTACATTCTTCAGCTCCCGTCAGCCTGATCAGATGAGTGTCTGGTTCCTCCAAGGTGCAGCAGCCCTTGGCCGATGGCCTCTTTGTCTTGCGGCCTTGGCCATTTCCTGTATTGCCTTCTGAACATTTACCCTTCTAGAGTCTTTTTTTTTTTTTTCCATCTCGCACATTAATCTCTCTCTAGCCTTGTCCGGCTCTGGAATCCTTGCCTAACTTGACTTCGGTCATGTCTACATCCACGTCCGCGGCCTCTCACAATGCTGCTTCCCCCCCCCGCGTTCTCACGCTCCTACGGCCAGCTGGTGGGGCCCGAGAAACGGCACGGGCCCTGCCCCCGCCCACGCACTGCTGTCTGTCTCTCCTGTTTTCTTTTGATTCTCTATCTTTACACTTGCTTTTAGTCTTTCTTTTTCTTTTGCTCTTTTCCCTCTTTTCTAGAGTTTAACAGGCTCTTTTCTTTATACACTTGGAGGGTGAAACAGGCATACCGAGAGTCAGCGTAAATGTTTACAGTCTTACCCTCACCGAGTTCTAAGGCCCGGATTAAAGCAATGAGCCCAGCTTAACGACAGCGTCCAGGGTTACCACCGCATATTCTGCACATCTCTCCCCTCGTGGGTTGGTGAAGCTGTTCCCGTCCACGCATAGCTCCTAGTGTACTGATGCCCAAGGCTGGTCCCGGAGGTCAGATCTGCTAGAGTACACTGGAGTCCAACACCTCTACACAGTCATGCTCGACAGGGCTCTAGCTGTCGGGAGCAAGGCGGTGGGTTCAGGGTGTTCCCAGTTTAGTAGCTCAATGGTTGAAAAGGGCTGATAGATGAAAGTCTGTTGCCCACCCCCCTCCCCCCGGGATGTGGGCCTGGTCATTATAATAGACAGGTCCTCGTATCTCCCTGAGAGGCATTTACAGAGCTCGAGTAAGACCAGATCTGAGATGGCCCACTTGACTATCTCGACTTCTTTCCTTGGCCTCTGGAGGCTCCGATCCTTCCCTTCGAGGTGAGACCTGGGGCGTGTCAGCTCCTGAATCTCATTTCTGAGGGGGTTGTTGGCCTCGGTGAAGCGGGGTAGGCTGGGAAAC
>NC_133415.1:41147500-41155000 GCF_049350105.2 Macaca mulatta | reverse complement strand
GGACGAGAAGAACGGGTCTCATTCACCACGAATGCCCGCCCCTCGCCCGTCGCGGCTCGGTCCCGGCCCGGGAGAGCGTGACATCACCACATCGATCAGGGAAAGCATCCCCGGAGCAGGGTCGGCCAGCCAGCCACAGCCTCCCCAGAGGCCAGCGAGCAGATCAGCCTGGCCATCCCCAGCTCCAGGACAGGGGCGGCAGACAACCCGGCAGAGACGAGGAATGCCTGACACGCACGGCACGGAGCCAGCGGGAGTGGGGTTGTCTCGGCCGCCCCAGGTGCCCGCAGCGGGGAGCGCACGGTGGCAGGGTAAGCCCGCGCCACCTTCCCCGCCGCCCCCAGGTGGGTCAGAGACCCGGACCCAAGGCGGCACCGGGAGCTGGGACGCTCGGATGCATGAGAGACCGGGCACACGGGCCCCAGCAGGCGGCTCAAGCACGAGCAGGGCCGGCTAGCCGGGTCACCGGGAGGCCGAAGACCCGCGACGCATCCAAGAGACCCAACCTCTCCAGCGACAGGTCGCCAGAGGACAGCGTGTCAGCAATAACCCGGTGGCCCAAAATGCCGGCTCGGAGTGAAACATATACCTCCCCAGGAGACAGGAGGTCGAGTCACCGACCACGCCGCCGGCCCAGGGAACCCGCGACACGGGCATCTGTCCCCAAAATCGCCACCATCGCAGCCAGACACGGAGCACCCAGGGCCCTCTGGTCGACCCCAGGACACACGCCGGAGCAGCGCCGGGCCAGGGACGTCCTCCCGGCCACCCGTGCCACGCAGGGGCCGGCCCGAGTCTCCAGAGCGAGACTCGGAAGCGTTTCCGGCCGTCCCCTCGTACGACCGGGACACACGAGGGACCGAAGGCCGGCCAGGTGTGACCTCTCGGGCCGCACGCGCGCTCAGGGAGCGCTCTCCGACTCCCCACGGGGACTTGCAAACAACAGGTCACGGCAGAGGGACCGCTCCCCGGCACCCGGGGGACGAGGCAGGACGGTCCCCGGCTCCCCACGGGGACTTGCAGAAAAAATTCGGCCGCTGCCTCAGACGGCCAGGATGCGCGCGGGCCCGCGACCGGGCCGGGAAGGGTGTCCCCAGCCTCCCACCCCAAGCCCGGTGGGTCCCCGCGGGTCGCGGGTCAGGCCTCGGGAGCCGCGGCGTGCTGGTCGACCAACCCCGGCAGCCCCACACCCGGCTCTGGCCCGAAAGCGCAGCGACAACCTCTCCCCACATAAGCCTGCACGCCTGAGCTCTGACTCACAAGTGACGCGCCAGAGCTCTGGCGCGACCGGGACAGCCCGGCTGACGACCGCGGTCTTTCCGGAGCTCTGCCTAGCTCACAGCGGGGACGGTCCCCTCCCTCGGCAGCTGCCACCGCAGCTCCGGAAGCCAAGGGAACGATATAAAAGCGGCCGCCAGATGGAGTCCGACAACCGTCGCGAACGTCACCAAGACAGATCCGGATGGCAGGCCGGCCCGCGGACCGCAAAACCGAAACCGTGAGTCGAGAGACGCTATCCCGAGGCCGAAAACGCAGCCCCTGTACCCCAACCCCACAGAAACGGTCCCCAAACCCTGTCTCTGCATGGACCGCGACACAGTCAGAAGACAACCCACGGCGTGTGGATGTTCGGAGAGGCATCTCGGTGGGAGAAACAACAAGCAAGGACTCGGTCGCGGGTCGTTGAGGACACAGGGAGACACAGAATGCGTAGGCTCTTCCTGAATCCAGACAGAGAAGGAGGGAGGGAGGGAGGGAGGGAGGGAGGGAGGGAGGGAGGAAAGGCAGGCAGGCAGGCAGGCAGGCAAACATAAAGAAGGAAACAGAGAAAGAAAGAAAGGAAGGAAAACCTAAAGGAGAGAAAGAAAGAAAAGAGAAGAAAAGAGAAGACAAATATTAATATAAGTATTTCCATTTGTATATAGGTATAACATATAAAACTACATTAAAATAGAAAAAAATTTATATGCATACACATGAATGAACAGATAAAAATGAATAAACAAAAAATAAGATAACATAACATAAGCAAATAGGCCAGGCGCGGTGGCTGACGCCTGTGATCCCAGCACTTTCAGAGGCTGGGGGAGAGAGAGAGAAAAAAAATGAAAGAAAGAAAGAAAGAAAGAAAGAAAGAAAGAAAGAAAGAAAGAAAGAAAGAAAGAAAGAGAGAGAGAGAGAGAGAGAGAGAAAGAAAGAAAGAAAGAAAGAAAGAAAGGAAGAAAGAAAGAAAGAGAGAGAGAAAGAAAGACAGAAAGAAAGAAAGAAGAAAGAGAGAGAGAGAGGGAGAAAGACAGCGAGAAAGAAAGACGAGAGAAGAAAGAAAAAAAAAGAAAGAGGAAAGACAGGAAGAAAGACAAAGCAAGAAAGCAAGAAAACAAGACAGCAAGAAAGCACGACAGAAAGAGAGAAAGAGACAGAAAGAAAAAGCAAGAAAGCAGCAGAGAGAGAGAGAGAGAGAGAGAGAGAGAGAGAGAGAGAGGCGCGAGGCGAGGCGAGGCGAGGCGAGGCGAATCTACCTGCTTTCACTACATGTGGGGAGAATCAGGAAAGCCCCCACTAACAACAAGGCCTGAAGTGGAGCTGCCATCTGTGAAATCCGAGCAGAAGAGTCCACACGGGTTAAAGACACGAAGAAAGACAGGGAAACAACTGCTCAAAGAGAAGAACAATCTGGCCCAGCCAGGGTCTGTCTCCTGAAGTTGTGTGGGCAACGAGGGAGTGGGACGGAGGGAGGGAGTGGGACGGAGGGAGGGAGGGCCTCCGAGGCTCGTGTCAAACAATAAATGATAATAAAATAAAAGGAAGTTAAAAAAAAAAATTGCGCATCATTCGTAGCATCACTGACGCCTCGAAAGGCGAGAGGCATGTGTTTATGTCACTGTGGGACTGTTTTCTTTTTTCTTTTCTCTTTTTCTTCCCTCTCTTCCCGGAAACTCACTTTTTAATTATTTCATTTTCCTTTTCTTTTTTTTTTTTTAATTTTTAATTTTACTTTCATTTTTACTTTTATTTTTAATTGCTTGAGAGGTTGTCTCCCTCTCTCGCCCAGGCTGGTGTACAGTGGCGCGATCTCGGCTCACTGCAACCTCCGCCTCCCAGGTTCAAGTGATTCTCCTGCCTCAGCTCGGCCTCCCGAGTAGCTGAGATTACAGAGGCGCACGACCATGCCCGGCTAATTTTTGGTATTTTGACTAGAGACGGACGGGGTTTCACCATACTGGCCCTGCTCGTCTGACCACCTCGTGATCCAGCGATCCACCACCCTCGGCGTCCCAAAGTGCTGGGATGACAGGCTTGAGCCACCGCGCCGGGCCTAGTTATTCCTTTTATTTTATTTCTAATTTTTAATTGTACGTATGCACGTATGCATGTATGTATGTATGTATGTATGTATGTATGTATGCATGCATGCATGTATCTATCCTTTTCTTTTTTTTTGAGACGGACAGAGAGAGACAGTGAGAAACAGAGAGAGAGAGAGAGAGACAGACAGACAGACAGAGAGAGAGAGAGAGAAACAGACGGGGGGGGAGAGAGAGAGAGAGAGAGAGAGAGAGAGAGAGAGAGACCAACAGACAGAAGGACAGGCAGAGAAAGAGAGTAAGACAGAAGACAGACACAGGGAGAGAGACAAGCGGGGGGGGGGGGAGAGAGAGAGAGAGAGAGAGAGAGAGAGAGAGCTCCCAGACATCACGAAGCCGTTTCAATGACATATTCTCTCTGGTCTTTGTCTGGGGATATTCAGTTTTTCAACGTAGGCCTCAAGGGCTCCCAGATGTCCCTTTCGAATCTCTACAAAGAGAGTGTCTCCAACCTGCCTAATCAAAACAAAGGTGTAACCCTTTAGGATGAGTCCACACATCGCAAAGCAGTTTCTCAAATACATTCTTTCTAATTTTCATCTGGGAATATTAGGTGATTCACCATAGGCCTAAAGGGACTCCCAAAAATCCATTCAGAGAGACTGCCCAAAAAAAGTGTTTCTAACCTGATGAATCCAAAGAATGGTGTATCGCTAAGAGATCAATCTACGCATCACAAATCAATGTGACAGATAGCCTCTCTCTGGTTTTAATCTGTGGATAGTCTGCTTTCCAACGTAGGCCTCAATGGGTTTCCAAATGTCCCCTCACAGATTCTACGGAAAGCGTGTTTCCAACCTCCTGGTTCAAAAGAATTATCCGTTCGAGGTGAATCCACACGTCAAAAAGCAGTTTCACCAGCAGCAGTTTTTCTCCTTTTCCTCTGGGGATGTTCACTTTCACCAGGAGCCACAAAGGGCTCCCAAATGTCCCTTCGAAGATTCTGCAAAGAACTGCTTCCAATCGGCCGCGTGCAGCGGCTCACGCCTGTCATCCCAGCATTTTGGGAGGCAGAGGCGGGTGGATCACCTGAGGTCAGGAGTTCGAGACCAGCCTGGCCAAAACGGTGAAACCCCATCTCTACCAAGAACACAAAAAATTTGCCGGGCTTGGTAGCGGGTGCCTGTGATCCCAACTACTTGGGAGGCTGAGGCAGGAGAATCCCTTCAACTGGAAGGCAGAGGTTGCAGTGAGCCGAGATGGTGTCACTGCACTCCAGCCTGGGGGACAGAGTGAGAGTCTGTCTTAAAAAAAATAAAAACATTAAGAAAAAAATACTACTACTACAACAACAACAACAACAACAACAACAACAACAACAACAACAAAATGCTTCCAATCTGCTGAATCAACAGAAAGGTTTAACTCAGTAAGAGGAATCTACACATCGCTAAAAAGCAGTTTTACAGATAGCTTCTTGTTAGTTTTTATCTACAGTTTCCTGGTTTTCACCCTAGGCCTCGAATAGCTCCCAAATGTCCTTTTGCAGATTCTACAAAAGGGCCGCTTCCAACCTGGTATATCAAAAGAAAGGTTTCACTCTGTGAGATGAATCCACACACGACAAAGCAGTTTCAGAGACAGCTTCTTTCTAGTTTTTATTTGGGGATATTCGGTTTTTCACACTAGGCCTCAGTGGGCTCCCAAAGGTATACTCGCGGATTCTACAGAAAGAGTGCTTCAAACCTCCTCAATCAAAAATTAGTTGTAATTCGGTGCCATGAATCCACACATCACAAAGCGGTATCATAGAGAGCTTCTTTCTATTTCTCTGGTGGGGATACTCGGTTTTTCACAACAGGCCCCAGTGGGCTCCCAAATGTCCATTCTGCTTCCAAACTGCTGAATCCAAAGGCAGTTTTAACTCGGTATGATGAATCCACACGTCACAAAGCTGTTTCATGAAGACCTTCTCTCTCGTTTTTATCTGAAAACATAAGATTTTTTCACCATACGACACAAGGGTCTCCGAAATGTACACAGACAGATTCAACAAAAAAACCCTTCCAACCTGCTGAGTAAAAAGAAAGGTTTAACTCTGCGAGACGAATACACACACGACAAAGCAGCTTCACAGAGAATGGTGTTTTTTGTTTGTTTGTTTGCTTGCTTGCTTGCTTGCTTGCTTGCTTTTTGGTTTGTTTTCTTGGTTTTTTTTTTTTTTTTTTTTTTTTTTTTGGAGACGCACTTTCGCTCTTGTTGCTCAGACTGGAGCGCAATGGCGCCATCTCGCCTCACTGCGACCTCCGCCTCCCAGGTTCAAGCAATTCTCCTGCCTCCGTTTCCCTTCCCGAGTAGCTGGGATTACAGGCATGTGCCACCACGCCCGGCTAATTTTGTATTTTCAGTAGAGACGGGGTTTCTCCATGTGGGTCAGTCTGGTCTCGAACTGCCGACCTCAGGTGATCTGCCAGCCTCGGCCTCCCAAAGTGCTGGGATGACAGGCGTGAGCCACCGCGCCCGTACAATTGTATTGTATCGTATTGTATTGTATTTACATTGATTGATTGATTGATTGATGCTGCCTGATCAAAGGTCACTCAGGCCCAGTCGTCAAAGTGGCGATTTCCTAGGCAACAAGGAAGGGGGGAGCTTGGAGGTGGGGGCGGGGGCGGTGGAGAAGACACAGTTGCCCCAGGCTGTGCGCAGGCGGCCTGAGCTTCCTTCCTCTGTTGAGGCCTCCATTTTCAGAGTAACAGTGGCCGCTAGGTGATGCCCGACGTCTGCCAATGAGACTGTCAGCCCGGAATGAATTGGGATCGCCTGGAGGGGGAGGCGGGAGGGGGAAGGATGGAGGCCCCCACAGCACAGTGGGTCACCGCGCCCTTCCAGGCGATCCCCACAACTAATCGACCAGGGCCCCTGGGGGCACACAGCCTAAGACCCCAGCCATCGGATCATCTGGAACTTCTGTCCGAAGACGAGAGACGAGAGACCGACTGGAAATTCTCTCGGTCAAGGTCCAAACGTAAAAGAATCACTGACACAGACACCAGGACTAACTAAGACAATTTGTAAAAGTTTCCGTGTTTTGGGTGAATCCGCGTATTTCTGGATCACAAAATTACTGATTTTGAACATTGCGGTTTTTCCACTCCTTACGTGTACGGTCCTGTGATAGACAGACCAGGGGACTCCTCAGCTCAGAGTCCATGAGGCCAGAAGCTGACATCCTAAATTTCTATGTAGAATGAATTTCAGCAAGCCAGCCAAACACTCTGCCGTAAAACTGTCCGGAAGACAAGCGGTGGTGTTTCGGGGGCGGATTTGGGGGGGGGGGGGGAGCCGGGTGCGGTACGCTCACGCCTGTCATCCCCGCACTTTGGGAGGCCGAGGGCAGGCGGATCCCTCGAGATGGTGGCCATTGCACTCCAGCGTGGGCAACAAGAGCGAAAACTCCGTCCAAAACAAGAACAACAACAGAAACGTGAAGTGCCGTCTGCTGTTCTTTTTGCTTCCCACCCCGAGAAGAACAGAATACAGCTGTTGTCTCCCTGCCCGCCTGCCTGCCTGCCTGCCTGCCTGCCTGCCTGTCTGCGTGCCTGTCTGTCTGTCTGTCTGTCTGTCTGTCTGTCTGTGACAGGGTCTCGCTCTGTCTTTCGCCCAGACTGGAGTGCAGTGACACCATTGTGGCTCACTGCAGCCTCAACTTCCCCGGGGTTAGGGGATTCTTCTAAGGGATCCTACGGCCTCGGCCTCCCAAAGTGTTGGGGTTACAGGCGTGAGCCATCAGCACCCGGCCTGAGTTCATACATCTGGTCTCACTACGCCTTAACCACACGCCCGTGAAGCACTCAAGTCAAGAGAGAGTCGGCAAGAGACTTTCAGCATTCTCTCCCAAAACCAGTGAGGTGGATGGCGGCCCTGTGTTTCCCAAGCTCCTGTGGTTTTAAGTGGCCACGCGTAGAGGATAGATAGATTTAAAATGTTTCCAGAGAGGCGCAAGCCACAGTCATTCAGGACATCCGAGCGCGAGATGGGGTTTCTGACAGCGACTTAAGGGCCAGGGAGGGCCAGAGTCTGCCGAGGCCCTCGTTCCAGTGGTGGGGCCGATGGAACCCAAGGCTGAGGGAGCCAGCAGTCCGCACAGAGAGAGCTCCAGCCCTAGGCCCCACCGTGCAGACCGACTCAGAAG
>NC_133415.1:41132500-41142500 GCF_049350105.2 Macaca mulatta | reverse complement strand
AGATCGGAGTCCGCACACTACACATCGCCCCACGCGGTGTCTCCCCACAAGAACATCACCGCCGTCCTAGCCGAGTAGTGATACAGTGCCATTTCTTTCATTTTCTCTTTCTCGCTTGCTATTTATTTATTTATTTATTTATTTATTTTTGAGACAGAGTCTCACTCACTCTACAGCCCAAGCTGTAGCGCTGTGGCACGATCTCGGCTCACGGCAACCCCCGCCTCCCAGGTTCAAGCGATTCTCCCGCCTCCGACTCCCGAGTAGCTGGGATCACAGGGGTCTGCCCCACCGCACCCGACTCAGTTTTGTAGTTTTAGTAGAGACGGGGTTTCACCACGTGGGCCAGGCTGGTCTTGAACTCCTGACCTCCTGATCCGCCCGCCTCGGCTTCCCAAAGTGCTGGGGTGACAGACGTGAGCCACCGCGTTCAGCCCCTACGGTGCCATTGCTTGGAAATCACTCGTGGGAACACACACTTATGGGTCACGTGTGAAGAATTTTCCTTTGTCTATTTTTTTTCCCCTTTTTTTCGTGTGTGTGTGTGTGTGTGTGTGTGTGTGTGTGTGTGTGTGTGTGCGTGCGTGTGCGCGCGCGGTGGGACGGAGTTTCGCTCTTGCTGCCCAGGCTGGAGTGCAATGGCGCGATCTCGGCTCACTGCAACCTCCGCTTGCCAGGTTCCAGCGATTCTCCTGCGTCTGCCTCCCGAGTAGCTGGGATTACAGGCCTGCGCCCCCATGCCCGGCTAATTTTGTATTTTTAGTAGAGACGGGGTTTCTTCATGTGGGTCAGGCTGGCCTCGAACTCCCGACCTCAGGTGATCCACCCGCCTCGGCCTTCCAAAATGCTGGGATGACGGGCATGAGCCACCGTGCCCGGCCTTAGCCGTTTATTTTAAAGTCGAGGAGCTTATCAGGGAAATACGAGAAGTTTGGACATCACAGGTGACAGAGAGAAAGGTCTGCAAATGGCCCTTCCATCCAAGTGGGGACCCGGCCTCGATCTCCCGAAATCATGCACCCAGTGGGGAAGCCCGGCAAGGCCCGTCTGTGTAGATTCCTCTCGGCCTCTCTAAGCACGCACTTCTCACTTTGGTGGAAGGGGCAGGGCCCTCTCTGGGACGGGGGAATCTGACAGACAAAGAGACAGACGTAGAAAAAGAGAGATCGACAGACAGAGACAGAGAGAAACGGACAGAAAGAGCGAGAGAGCGAGAGAGCGAGAGCGAGAGCGAGAGAGAGAGAGAAACAGACTAGACAGGGAGGGGGAGAGAGGGAGAGAGACAGACAGAGACAGACAGACAGGCAAAAAAGAGAGTAAGACAGAAGACAGACACAGTGAGTGAGAGACACAGGTAGAGAGAGAGAGAGAGAGAGAGAGAGAGAGAGAGAGACAGAGAGACAGAGAGAAAGAGAGGGACAGGCAGACAGATAAAGAGAGTGACAGAGAAAGACATAGACGGACAGTGAGAGACAGAGAGAAAGAGACAGAGAGAGAGAGAGAGAGAGAGAGAGAGAGAGAGAGAGAGAGGCAGACAGACAGACAGGCAAAGAAAGAGAGTAAGACAGAAGACAGACACAGTGAGAGAGACAGGAAAGACAGAAACGGACAGAGAGAGACAGAGAGGAACAGACAGAAAGAGAGAGGGTCCTAGCCCAATAGCGATACAGTGCCATTTCTTTCATTTCCTCTTTCTTTCCTTCTTTCTTTCTTTCTTTCTTTCTTTCTTTCTTTCTTTCTTTCTTCTTTTTTTATTTTTTTATTTTTTTGAGACGGAGTCTTGCTCTGTCACCCAGGCTGGAGTGCAGTGGCGCGATCGCAGCTCCCTGCAACCTCCGCCTCCCGGGTTCACACCATTCTCCGGCCTCAACCTCCCGAGTAGCTGGGACTACAGGCGCCGGCCACTACACCCAGATAATTCGTTTGTTTTTTTTGGAGAGACGGGGTTTCACCATGTTAGCCAGGATGGTCTCGATCTCCTGACCTGGCGATCCGCCCGCCTCAGCCTCCCAAAGTACTAGGATGACAGACGTGAGCCACTGCGTTCAGTCTACAGTGCCGTATCTCAGAAATCACTCACAGGAACAGACACTTACAGGTCATGTGTAGAGTTTCTTTTTTTGTTTTGTTTTGTTTTGTTTTGTTTTGTTCCGTTTTGTTTTGTTTTGCACGAGGAGGTGGCGGGATGGAGTTTCGCTCTTGCGTCCCAGGATGGAGTGAAATGGCAGAGGGGACTCAGGGAGTCAACCTATGGCAGAGATGGCACGTCATTCAGAGCGTAACGTCCACAGCGAAAGGTGGTAGGGCCGGCACTTTTAAAGGCTGAAATCCCGGCGGCTCAGGCCTGTCGTCCTCGCACTTTGGGAGGCCCAGGAGAACGGATCACTTGAGGTCAGGAGTTCGAGACCAGTGCGGCCAACATGGAGAAACCCCGTCTCTACTCAAAATACAAAAATTAGCCGGATGTGGTGGTGTGCGCCTGTAATCCCAGCCACTGAAGAAGAATCACTGGAATCCGGGAGGCAGAGGTTGCAGTGAGCCGAGGGAGTGCCACTGCACCCCCGCCTGGGTGACAGACTGAGAGAGACTCAGTCCCTCCCTACCAAAAAAGAAAGAAAGAAAGAAAGAAAGAAAGAAAGAAAGAAAGAAAGAAAGAAAGAAAAAAAAAAAAAAAAAAGAAAAAAGAAAAAAAAAACACAGGGACCGCCACCGGGCGCAGTGGCTCACACATGTAATCCCAGCACTTTGGGAGGCCGAGGTGGGCGGATCACCTGAGGTCAGGAGTTCAAGAGCAGCCTGGCCCACATGGTGAAACTCCGTCTCTACTAACATAGAAACATCTTCGGAGCATGATGGTGGGTGCCTGTAATCCCAGCTGCTCAGGAGGCTGAGACGGGAGAATCGCTTGAACCTGGGAGACGGTGGTTGCAGTGAGCCGAATCGCACCACCGCACTCCAGGCTGGGTGGCTGAGTGAGACTCTGTCTTAAAACAACAACAACAACAGCAGCAAAAAAAAAATAGCAAACGCACAAAAAAAGAACAGGCCAAAATACTCCATTGTCACTGAACGTTCCGCCACCAGACCGGAAACCCCCTGACTCAGGTCAAGGAGGTGGTGTTTCCTTCTCTCTGTCTCTGTCTCTGTCTCTCTCTCTCTCTCTCTCTCTCTCTCTCTCTCTCTCTCTCTCCCTCCCCCCCCCCAACTTTTATGTCTTGTTCAAGCAGACATGTGCAAGATTGTTACACAAGTAAACTTCTGACTGGGGGGTTCAGTGTGCAGATGATTTCATCACCCGGATAACTCAGCGCAGTACCCGACAGTTTTCGTGGTTTGGTTTTTTGTTTTGTTTTGTTTTGTTTTGTTTTTCCCTGAAGATGTCTCTCCTTCCACACCTCCTCCCTCAAGTAGGCTCCCGCCTCCCTGGTCCCCCTCGTTCTGCCCACGAGTTCTCATTATTTAGTTCCCAGTTATAGATGAGAACACGCGGTCTTTAGCTGATCGTTGCTTTCATCTTCGGCGGTGGCGGTGAAAGAGGCATGACACGAAATCGACCCTTAGGACGCTCCCCTCCGTCCACACCCCACACCCCCTCCCCACACACACCCTCATTCCTGCCCCCCCTCCTCAAACCCAAGACAGGAAGAAAGGCAGATATTAAAGTCAGAGGTCAGCCTCCAAGACGGTGGAGGCAAGGGATCTGAAAGGGTGAGCAAGCGATAGGGGTCGGGGGATGTCGTGGCCGAGCTAGCAAAAATAGGGGACCGACTTTCCAGCCCCAGCACACCCCCAATCCTCAACCGCAGCTAGCCTCTGGGTGGGGTTGCGCCTGTAAAAGCTTCTGAATGGAGAGAAGCCCAAGGCTATGGAAGGCATCAGCTCCAAGTCCGGGAAGGGAACAGGGCTTTGTGCATTGGAATGGGGCTTTAGAAGGCGGTGCTGCGGTTTCCAAAGCGACACGCCTCGCCTCGCCTCGCCTCGCCTCGCCCCGCCCCGCCTCGCCCAGAGCGAAACTCCGTCTCAAAAAAATAATAATAATTTTAAGATAATAATAATACTAAAAAATAAATAAATAAATAAATAAATAAATAAGAAATAAATAGTTAGTACAGCGGTCGTGGTCGTGAATCATTCCCCGGAGTCCAGGCGCAGTGGCTCACGCCCGTCACGCGAGCACTTTGGGACGCCGGGGCAGAAGGGTTGCAACAACATGATGAGACCCTGTCTGTGCAAAAACAGTTGAAAAGGAAGGCCGGGCGCGGCGGCTGACGCCTGCCGTCCCAGCACTTTGGGAGGCCGGGGAGGGAGAATCACCTGAGGTCGGGAGTTGGAGACCAGCCTGACCAACATGGAGAAGCCCCGTCTCTAGTAAAAATACAAAATCAACCAGACGTGGTGGTGCATACCTGCAACCCGAGCTACTACTCGGGAGGCAGACTCAGGAGAATCTCTTGAACCCGGGAGGCAGAAGTTGCGGTGAGCCGAGATCCGCGCCATTGCACTCCAGTCTGGGCAACAAGAGCGAAACTCTGTCTCGGGAAAAAGAAAAATAAAACAATAAAAATTGAAAATCATCTGGGCACAGTGGCGCATGCCCCGTGGTCCCAGGCACTACACTCTGGAGGCTGAGGTGGAAGGATCGCTTGAGTCCAGGAGCGTCCACACTGCAGTGAGTTTGGTTTTGATGGCACCACTGCCAGGGTGACAGAGTGAGACGCCGTCTGTAAATCAGTCAAGCAATCAATCAGATCACTGCAAGGAGCTCTCTATGTCTTACTTTCAATAGGTGTCTCTTCAGGCCAAGCAGGCATGGTGCCTCACGCCAGTAATCCCAGCACTTTGGGAGGCCGAGGTGGGATGAAAGAAGGAAGGAAGGAAGGAAGGAAGGAAGGAAGGAAGGAAGGAAGGAAGGAAGGAAGGACAGACAGAACAAAAAGTTTTACAACCCTTTTTTTCATAGTGTCAGGAATTTACAGATAATACAAGTAGTTTAGGTCAGGGGCCGATGTTATTAGTATTACTTTTTTTTTTTTTTTTTTAACTCCTACGGCCTGGTGGTGGTGCCAAGGTTGTCTGGCTATTTATCTGACTTTTGTTTGTTTCTAACGTTTTGCTTTCTCTCTTTCCTCCTGTCTTGTGAACTAGGCAAGGTGGGGGGAGGAGGGCAGCAGGAGCAGTAGAGGTCTCCTTCCTCATCCCCCACTTTGAGAATTTTCACTAATTAGTGGGCGGGTTCCCTTTCATTTTTACTTTTTGGGTCTTTTAGCGAGACAGAGTGATAGCGTTTTATGTAATACACTTGTGTGGAAGTTTTCTGACGAGCCATGGTAGCTACAAAACCTTTTATCATTGGAAGGAGCAAGTGTAATACACAGGGGCGCAGCAAGCAAGTAAGTTTCTTTTTTTTTTTTTTTTTTGAGACCGAGTCTCGCTCTGTCACCCAGGCTGGAGTGCTGTGGCCGGATCTCAGCTCACTGCAAGCTCCGCCTCCCGGGTTCACGCCATTCTCCTGCCTCAGCCTCCTGAGTAGCTGGGACTACAGGCGCCCGCCACCTCACCCGGCTAGTTTTTTTGTATTTTTTAGTAGAGACAGGGTTTCACCGTGTTAGCCAGGATGGTCTCGATCTCCTGACCTCGTGATCCGCCCGTCTCGGCCTCCCAAAGTGCTGGGATGACAGGCTTGAGCCACCGCGCCCGGCCAGCAAGTTTCTATTACAAGTAATACACTTACAGTGAGGGTTTTACATTTTCTACAGCTGGAAACTCTTTTCTAAATGAAGACCTAGGATCAAACCTGTGTTAAACCTGAACAGGCACATGTACTAACTTTGTCATGTCTTAAGCAGGTTAGTTTTTAACTGGGCCTTAAAACCTTTTTTTAGCAAGTAAAACAGTATTTTTTAATCAGAGAAGTTTTTACGAGCCCGACGCTTGAACTTGCGGCGTCTGTTTGGGGAAAGAGTTGGTTAAAGTCATGTTATCTTGAGGCATTAACCCTTCTGCTTCTCCAGGCCATTGGTCTCTTACGTTAGCCCTTCTATCAACATAACATGAAGAAACATCTAGGCTGCCAGCAATGTTTTCAGCCTACTGAGGAAATAGGTTTTTTTCTGTTTTTTTATTTTTATTTTTTAAATTTTTGGCTAAAGGAGGAGGTTCTGGTAACTTCTGGTTTATATGTTTAAAGAATGACTGAAAGACCTTGCGATCGTTGCTGGGCTGGACGGGTCTGGGTTTCCTAAGCAGTACGTGTACAGTGGGGACACCTTACATAGGTGTTTCTTCTAGCATGGTTATGGGTGGGGGGTGGGGTGGGGTGGTAACAACAACAAAGCAATGTATAGCATATTCATATCCAGCAAGGACGAAAGAGGTCCTCACCTGGGAAAAAGGTTGAATACAGCGACAGAACAATAGGAAAACAGTTAGTATTCTAGGAAAACTATCTGTCTTAAGATTTTTAACTACATTGACTTGCTTGATGAGTCCTCAAGCTTCGGCCGTGCATAGACTAGTCAGCTGCCGGTGTGTGACTAGAGCAGGGCTTGTGGTCCTCAGCAGCAGCTTGGAGCTTGGTCTCGTCTCAGGATCAGCCGGGCTGGATGATCTGCGCCCTGTTAGCCGGTCCACTTGTCCTGAGCTGTCGGTGTTAGCTGACTGTGGTGGATCCAAGACGCAACACCTGCAACTTTAACAGCAGTGGGAGTGGACAAGGTTACAGTATAGGGCTCATCCTATATGGGTTGTAGAAAAATTAGGTTTTACTTTAAACAGAGTCCCTAGATTTAAATGGGTGTCAGGCTTATAGGCATTATTTTTCTTTATTTAATTATGAACACTTCGTATGGCTATTTTGAAAGGCTGCATTTGCCTTTTAAAGGTTAATTTCTTTAGTTTCCGGAGGTCACCTTTTATTTGACCTACGATTTGCGGGTGGCCAACTGAACACAATCTTACAGGGCAGATACCTAGTTTGTTTGGTAGGGGTGCACCTGACTCGGAGGAGGACCGTAGGCAAAAACCTGATTTTATCTTAAGTGAATTTCCTGGCATATATCTATATATCTATCTATATCTATATCTATATCTGTATCTGTGTGTGTGTGTGTGTGTGTGTGTGTGTGTGTGTGTGTGTGTGTGTATATATATACATCTATCTATCTATCTATCTATCTATCTATCTATCTATATCTATATGGCAACCCTTTTTTTTTCGTTTTGTTTTTTGGTCGCCAGTAGCTGCTCGCTCGAGTGTCCAGTTCATGCGTTCCACCTTTTGTTGAACTTTGTGGCCGATAGGCTGCGTGTAACCTCTGTTGTATTGTTAACAGTCTTGTTAAATCTTGCACTATTCCAGCTACAGCTACAAATGCTGGCCTATTGTCTGACTTTAAAATCAGAGGTAGTCTTAAACCTGGGGATAATGTCTTTTAACAGTACTTTAGTCACTTCTTGTACTTTTTCTGTCCTGGTGGGGAAAACTGTAACTTACCCTGAAAAGGTGCAAACAAGCACTAGCCTCCAGCAGGGGGCAGTCCTGTAAAGTCTATAAGCAAGTTTTCACAAGGTATGGCTCTTTTTCCTGTTTCAGTTTCTTAGAGGAGGAGTTCCCCCCTCCCCCCATCCCCACCCCCACTCCGCCCCTTTGTCACTGTATCTAGTGGCTGAGCCTTCAGTGAGAAATTGGAATCCAGATACGGCAGAGTCTTGCTGTTTGTAACTTCTAATGTGACCATGGGCTCCTGGGAGCCTAATGAGAAGGTGCCTAGTCTGCCCTAGTCTTTACATTCTTCAGCTCCCGTCAGCCTGATCAGATGAGTGTCTGGTTCCTCCAAGGTGCAGCAGCCCTTGGCCGATGGCCTCTTTGTCTTGCGGCCTTGGCCATTTCCTGTATTGCCTTCTGAACATTTACCCTTCTAGAGTCTTTTTTTTTTTTTTCCATCTCGCACATTAATCTCTCTCTAGCCTTGTCCGGCTCTGGAATCCTTGCCTAACTTGACTTCGGTCATGTCTACATCCACGTCCGCGGCCTCTCACAATGCTGCTTCCCCCCCCCGCGTTCTCACGCTCCTACGGCCAGCTGGTGGGGCCCGAGAAACGGCACGGGCCCTGCCCCCGCCCACGCACTGCTGTCTGTCTCTCCTGTTTTCTTTTGATTCTCTATCTTTACACTTGCTTTTAGTCTTTCTTTTTCTTTTGCTCTTTTCCCTCTTTTCTAGAGTTTAACAGGCTCTTTTCTTTATACACTTGGAGGGTGAAACAGGCATACCGAGAGTCAGCGTAAATGTTTACAGTCTTACCCTCACCGAGTTCTAAGGCCCGGATTAAAGCAATGAGCCCAGCTTAACGACAGCGTCCAGGGTTACCACCGCATATTCTGCACATCTCTCCCCTCGTGGGTTGGTGAAGCTGTTCCCGTCCACGCATAGCTCCTAGTGTACTGATGCCCAAGGCTGGTCCCGGAGGTCAGATCTGCTAGAGTACACTGGAGTCCAACACCTCTACACAGTCATGCTCGACAGGGCTCTAGCTGTCGGGAGCAAGGCGGTGGGTTCAGGGTGTTCCCAGTTTAGTAGCTCAATGGTTGAAAAGGGCTGATAGATGAAAGTCTGTTGCCCACCCCCCTCCCCCCGGGATGTGGGCCTGGTCATTATAATAGACAGGTCCTCGTATCTCCCTGAGAGGCATTTACAGAGCTCGAGTAAGACCAGATCTGAGATGGCCCACTTGACTATCTCGACTTCTTTCCTTGGCCTCTGGAGGCTCCGATCCTTCCCTTCGAGGTGAGACCTGGGGCGTGTCAGCTCCTGAATCTCATTTCTGAGGGGGTTGTTGGCCTCGGTGAAGCGGGGTAGGCTGGGAAACATGGAGAAAGAATCTGTGTTATCTCTCGTGGCTCCCGTAAAAACTGGCTTCTCTTGCCGTTTCCTGGGACTCCCTTTTTAAAAAAACTCTGTGTCTGCCGGCGAAGCCGCTCTTACTTTTACTTTTGGCTATTTTGCACAAAGTTGTTAAACAGGGCTAAATTAACGCTGGCTTTGTCTATAATCTATTTCGCCGTGAGTCCATATAAAGGAATTTGATCTAGGTACACAGGCTGTCCTCCGACCCCGTCACCACCTGAACTACACGGCCAATTGTTCTCTGCCTGTAGTTCCTTCCGTGGGCCATCCAACAGCAGAAGAGGGCAATTCTAATTCACCCAGAGTTCGTGACCTCTAGGGGGTTAACTGAACTCTATAATCTCCTGCAAAACCTTTTGTAAGGTTCTGTAACATGCATTTTAGTAGGGTAAGTTGTGACGACTTGATGACTTTCCTTTTATTTTTCTTTTTGAAACGTTTTTAAGAGGGCTCCTAGCAGAGTGGGCTTACTTTGTGTCTGACCTATGTTTCTCTCGAGACGAAACAACATTCACCCTACGAGAAGGAAAGGGTAAAAGGTCACTCAGTCACGTAATTCACACTAAATCAAAATGAAAGCTAAAACCAAAGTGTCGTTAAGGGCACACCTGTTCGTCAAGCAATTTAAGCCAAACCAAAATCAGGAGCAAGACCAAAGTGGCAATCAAGGCAGGCCTGTTTATCAAGCAATTCAAGTCAAGTCAAAATCGAAACCGAAACCAAAGTATCAACCAATGAATTCAAGTCAAGTCAGAAACCAAAACCAAAGTGCCGGTAGAGGCACGCCGTGGGTGATCAGGCCACGCTTCCACTCAAACGGAGTGGGGGAAGTTCCAAAGAGCAGTCTCAGCAAGTTTCAGATGTCCGGACTGAAAGTGCCAGTTCCTTCCCAGTGTCCAGCCACTGTGCGGATCCTCCACGGGGGCGTGCTGTGCACTGCTCTTTGGAGGCGAGGCATCGCACCGGGGCAGATGCCTACCCGGCAGCACTCTGAGGATCCGCATCGCTCAAGCTGGCCAGAGTCCCCCGCAGGGATGCTCTACAGGGCAGGCATAAGCCGCCTAAGGGGCTGCCTCGACCCTCCGTGCATCACCAGC
>NC_133415.1:41105000-41115000 GCF_049350105.2 Macaca mulatta | reverse complement strand
CCCGGACCCGGTCCCGCTCCGGGAGACCGGCGCGCCGCCCCGTGGGGACGGCTCGCTCCCCAAGGACCAGGCGGCCCCACACCCCGCGCCACGCGAACGCGGTCATCGGCAGCGGTCGCGGCTCGGCACGGGAGCGGGCGGAGAGCCGGCTCACAGCGGAGAGCGGCGTCGCGCGCCAGACGGAGTGCCACGCGCACCCGCCGCTCGCAGCAGCCTTCCCATCCGCTAGGACGTCGGGCCCGGCCCAGCGGGATCCTCCCCCAACTCGGAAGGGGGAGGCGCGGGCCACAGTAGACGACGAGCCGCGCGCTCGGCCCCCGCCGCGGGGTCCGGCGGAACCCTCACTGTCCCCCCACCTCATCCCATCGAGGCGGGGGCAGCGGAGGAGGAGGGTTCTCTGCAGGCGAGTCGCTACGGCAGCGCTACCACAACACAGAGAGAGGCGGCGAGCCGGGGGATCCGGTACCCCAAGGCACACCTCTCGGATCGCTAGAGAAGGCTTTCTCACCGAGGGTGGGTCACGCTCCCCACCCGCCAGTCGCCCCTCGTCGGGCCCGCAGAGGCGCTCAGGGACGCCTGGGGAAGGGAGGGGGCCTGCGGCGCGAGAAGAAACCTGCGGCAACCTGGAGCGTTTGCGGTCAGGGCAGGGGCCCGGCCGGCGCGCGTGCGCACAGCCCCCAAGGCCCCCCGCCGTCCACCCACCTCCTTTCTGTGAGGCAAGGCGCCTCCAGTTAACCCACACACGACCGATCGGAGGCAGAACGGCAGCCCCTCGGCGGCCGGCCGGCGCACGCGTGGCCGGCCCGAGCCCACCGCCACCGCTCACACGGCCCGCGCTCCCCCGCCAGAGGGGAGCACGGGACGTGCGCTCGCCAGACCAGGCGGCGCCCTTCCCCGCGTGGGAGGGGCGCGTCTCACTCAACCGCCTCGACCCGCACAGCCAACGAGCTCCCTCAGGACCCACGCGCGGACACCATGGCGGCGACCGGAGGAGGGGGCGCTGGGGGCGGGAGCGACACACCACCGCTCGGCCTCGGGCACCTGAGAGACAGCCCGGGGCGCTCCAGGAGCACCGCAAAGGCCCAGGCGGAGCCAGCGCTCGTGCAATACCCGAGAGGGCAGCACGGCGGGCCAGCGGGACAGCACCCCCACCGCCGCGGAGGGGGGCGGCCCACGAGGCGACGACCACAAGAGGCGAAAGCGAGGAGTGCCTGCTGCGTCAGAGGACCCCCGCTGACCCACGCCGGACGCCACGAGGCAGACGGCGGGGTCGGGACAGCGAGGTCGGGCCGGGTTCCGCACCCCAGTGCCTCCCAACGCACCGCCCGCAGGCGGGGATGGGAGACGGGGGAAACCCCGCGGGCGGGACGAGAAGAACGGGTCTCATTCACCACGAATGCCCGCCCCTCGCCCGTCGCGGCTCGGTCCCGGCCCGGGAGAGCGTGACATCACCACATCGATCAGGGAAAGCATCCCCGGAGCAGGGTCGGCCAGCCAGCCACAGCCTCCCCAGAGGCCAGCGAGCAGATCAGCCTGGCCATCCCCAGCTCCAGGACAGGGGCGGCAGACAACCCGGCAGAGACGAGGAATGCCTGACACGCACGGCACGGAGCCAGCGGGAGTGGGGTTGTCTCGGCCGCCCCAGGTGCCCGCAGCGGGGAGCGCACGGTGGCAGGGTAAGCCCGCGCCACCTTCCCCGCCGCCCCCAGGTGGGTCAGAGACCCGGACCCAAGGCGGCACCGGGAGCTGGGACGCTCGGATGCATGAGAGACCGGGCACACGGGCCCCAGCAGGCGGCTCAAGCACGAGCAGGGCCGGCTAGCCGGGTCACCGGGAGGCCGAAGACCCGCGACGCATCCAAGAGACCCAACCTCTCCAGCGACAGGTCGCCAGAGGACAGCGTGTCAGCAATAACCCGGTGGCCCAAAATGCCGGCTCGGAGTGAAACATATACCTCCCCAGGAGACAGGAGGTCGAGTCACCGACCACGCCGCCGGCCCAGGGAACCCGCGACACGGGCATCTGTCCCCAAAATCGCCACCATCGCAGCCAGACACGGAGCACCCAGGGCCCTCTGGTCGACCCCAGGACACACGCCGGAGCAGCGCCGGGCCAGGGACGTCCTCCCGGCCACCCGTGCCACGCAGGGGCCGGCCCGAGTCTCCAGAGCGAGACTCGGAAGCGTTTCCGGCCGTCCCCTCGTACGACCGGGACACACGAGGGACCGAAGGCCGGCCAGGTGTGACCTCTCGGGCCGCACGCGCGCTCAGGGAGCGCTCTCCGACTCCCCACGGGGACTTGCAAACAACAGGTCACGGCAGAGGGACCGCTCCCCGGCACCCGGGGGACGAGGCAGGACGGTCCCCGGCTCCCCACGGGGACTTGCAGAAAAAATTCGGCCGCTGCCTCAGACGGCCAGGATGCGCGCGGGCCCGCGACCGGGCCGGGAAGGGTGTCCCCAGCCTCCCACCCCAAGCCCGGTGGGTCCCCGCGGGTCGCGGGTCAGGCCTCGGGAGCCGCGGCGTGCTGGTCGACCAACCCCGGCAGCCCCACACCCGGCTCTGGCCCGAAAGCGCAGCGACAACCTCTCCCCACATAAGCCTGCACGCCTGAGCTCTGACTCACAAGTGACGCGCCAGAGCTCTGGCGCGACCGGGACAGCCCGGCTGACGACCGCGGTCTTTCCGGAGCTCTGCCTAGCTCACAGCGGGGACGGTCCCCTCCCTCGGCAGCTGCCACCGCAGCTCCGGAAGCCAAGGGAACGATATAAAAGCGGCCGCCAGATGGAGTCCGACAACCGTCGCGAACGTCACCAAGACAGATCCGGATGGCAGGCCGGCCCGCGGACCGCAAAACCGAAACCGTGAGTCGAGAGACGCTATCCCGAGGCCGAAAACGCAGCCCCTGTACCCCAACCCCACAGAAACGGTCCCCAAACCCTGTCTCTGCATGGACCGCGACACAGTCAGAAGACAACCCACGGCGTGTGGATGTTCGGAGAGGCATCTCGGTGGGAGAAACAACAAGCAAGGACTCGGTCGCGGGTCGTTGAGGACACAGGGAGACACAGAATGCGTAGGCTCTTCCTGAATCCAGACAGAGAAGGAGGGAGGGAGGGAGGGAGGGAGGGAGGGAGGGAGGGAGGAAAGGCAGGCAGGCAGGCAGGCAGGCAAACATAAAGAAGGAAACAGAGAAAGAAAGAAAGGAAGGAAAACCTAAAGGAGAGAAAGAAAGAAAAGAGAAGAAAAGAGAAGACAAATATTAATATAAGTATTTCCATTTGTATATAGGTATAACATATAAAACTACATTAAAATAGAAAAAAATTTATATGCATACACATGAATGAACAGATAAAAATGAATAAACAAAAAATAAGATAACATAACATAAGCAAATAGGCCAGGCGCGGTGGCTGACGCCTGTGATCCCAGCACTTTCAGAGGCTGGGGGAGAGAGAGAGAAAAAAAATGAAAGAAAGAAAGAAAGAAAGAAAGAAAGAAAGAAAGAAAGAAAGAAAGAAAGAAAGAAAGAGAGAGAGAGAGAGAGAGAGAGAAAGAAAGAAAGAAAGAAAGAAAGAAAGGAAGAAAGAAAGAAAGAGAGAGAGAAAGAAAGACAGAAAGAAAGAAAGAAGAAAGAGAGAGAGAGAGGGAGAAAGACAGCGAGAAAGAAAGACGAGAGAAGAAAGAAAAAAAAAGAAAGAGGAAAGACAGGAAGAAAGACAAAGCAAGAAAGCAAGAAAACAAGACAGCAAGAAAGCACGACAGAAAGAGAGAAAGAGACAGAAAGAAAAAGCAAGAAAGCAGCAGAGAGAGAGAGAGAGAGAGAGAGAGAGAGAGAGAGAGAGGCGCGAGGCGAGGCGAGGCGAGGCGAGGCGAATCTACCTGCTTTCACTACATGTGGGGAGAATCAGGAAAGCCCCCACTAACAACAAGGCCTGAAGTGGAGCTGCCATCTGTGAAATCCGAGCAGAAGAGTCCACACGGGTTAAAGACACGAAGAAAGACAGGGAAACAACTGCTCAAAGAGAAGAACAATCTGGCCCAGCCAGGGTCTGTCTCCTGAAGTTGTGTGGGCAACGAGGGAGTGGGACGGAGGGAGGGAGTGGGACGGAGGGAGGGAGGGCCTCCGAGGCTCGTGTCAAACAATAAATGATAATAAAATAAAAGGAAGTTAAAAAAAAAAATTGCGCATCATTCGTAGCATCACTGACGCCTCGAAAGGCGAGAGGCATGTGTTTATGTCACTGTGGGACTGTTTTCTTTTTTCTTTTCTCTTTTTCTTCCCTCTCTTCCCGGAAACTCACTTTTTAATTATTTCATTTTCCTTTTCTTTTTTTTTTTTTAATTTTTAATTTTACTTTCATTTTTACTTTTATTTTTAATTGCTTGAGAGGTTGTCTCCCTCTCTCGCCCAGGCTGGTGTACAGTGGCGCGATCTCGGCTCACTGCAACCTCCGCCTCCCAGGTTCAAGTGATTCTCCTGCCTCAGCTCGGCCTCCCGAGTAGCTGAGATTACAGAGGCGCACGACCATGCCCGGCTAATTTTTGGTATTTTGACTAGAGACGGACGGGGTTTCACCATACTGGCCCTGCTCGTCTGACCACCTCGTGATCCAGCGATCCACCACCCTCGGCGTCCCAAAGTGCTGGGATGACAGGCTTGAGCCACCGCGCCGGGCCTAGTTATTCCTTTTATTTTATTTCTAATTTTTAATTGTACGTATGCACGTATGCATGTATGTATGTATGTATGTATGTATGTATGTATGCATGCATGCATGTATCTATCCTTTTCTTTTTTTTTGAGACGGACAGAGAGAGACAGTGAGAAACAGAGAGAGAGAGAGAGAGACAGACAGACAGACAGAGAGAGAGAGAGAGAAACAGACGGGGGGGGAGAGAGAGAGAGAGAGAGAGAGAGAGAGAGAGAGAGACCAACAGACAGAAGGACAGGCAGAGAAAGAGAGTAAGACAGAAGACAGACACAGGGAGAGAGACAAGCGGGGGGGGGGGGAGAGAGAGAGAGAGAGAGAGAGAGAGAGAGAGCTCCCAGACATCACGAAGCCGTTTCAATGACATATTCTCTCTGGTCTTTGTCTGGGGATATTCAGTTTTTCAACGTAGGCCTCAAGGGCTCCCAGATGTCCCTTTCGAATCTCTACAAAGAGAGTGTCTCCAACCTGCCTAATCAAAACAAAGGTGTAACCCTTTAGGATGAGTCCACACATCGCAAAGCAGTTTCTCAAATACATTCTTTCTAATTTTCATCTGGGAATATTAGGTGATTCACCATAGGCCTAAAGGGACTCCCAAAAATCCATTCAGAGAGACTGCCCAAAAAAAGTGTTTCTAACCTGATGAATCCAAAGAATGGTGTATCGCTAAGAGATCAATCTACGCATCACAAATCAATGTGACAGATAGCCTCTCTCTGGTTTTAATCTGTGGATAGTCTGCTTTCCAACGTAGGCCTCAATGGGTTTCCAAATGTCCCCTCACAGATTCTACGGAAAGCGTGTTTCCAACCTCCTGGTTCAAAAGAATTATCCGTTCGAGGTGAATCCACACGTCAAAAAGCAGTTTCACCAGCAGCAGTTTTTCTCCTTTTCCTCTGGGGATGTTCACTTTCACCAGGAGCCACAAAGGGCTCCCAAATGTCCCTTCGAAGATTCTGCAAAGAACTGCTTCCAATCGGCCGCGTGCAGCGGCTCACGCCTGTCATCCCAGCATTTTGGGAGGCAGAGGCGGGTGGATCACCTGAGGTCAGGAGTTCGAGACCAGCCTGGCCAAAACGGTGAAACCCCATCTCTACCAAGAACACAAAAAATTTGCCGGGCTTGGTAGCGGGTGCCTGTGATCCCAACTACTTGGGAGGCTGAGGCAGGAGAATCCCTTCAACTGGAAGGCAGAGGTTGCAGTGAGCCGAGATGGTGTCACTGCACTCCAGCCTGGGGGACAGAGTGAGAGTCTGTCTTAAAAAAAATAAAAACATTAAGAAAAAAATACTACTACTACAACAACAACAACAACAACAACAACAACAACAACAACAACAAAATGCTTCCAATCTGCTGAATCAACAGAAAGGTTTAACTCAGTAAGAGGAATCTACACATCGCTAAAAAGCAGTTTTACAGATAGCTTCTTGTTAGTTTTTATCTACAGTTTCCTGGTTTTCACCCTAGGCCTCGAATAGCTCCCAAATGTCCTTTTGCAGATTCTACAAAAGGGCCGCTTCCAACCTGGTATATCAAAAGAAAGGTTTCACTCTGTGAGATGAATCCACACACGACAAAGCAGTTTCAGAGACAGCTTCTTTCTAGTTTTTATTTGGGGATATTCGGTTTTTCACACTAGGCCTCAGTGGGCTCCCAAAGGTATACTCGCGGATTCTACAGAAAGAGTGCTTCAAACCTCCTCAATCAAAAATTAGTTGTAATTCGGTGCCATGAATCCACACATCACAAAGCGGTATCATAGAGAGCTTCTTTCTATTTCTCTGGTGGGGATACTCGGTTTTTCACAACAGGCCCCAGTGGGCTCCCAAATGTCCATTCTGCTTCCAAACTGCTGAATCCAAAGGCAGTTTTAACTCGGTATGATGAATCCACACGTCACAAAGCTGTTTCATGAAGACCTTCTCTCTCGTTTTTATCTGAAAACATAAGATTTTTTCACCATACGACACAAGGGTCTCCGAAATGTACACAGACAGATTCAACAAAAAAACCCTTCCAACCTGCTGAGTAAAAAGAAAGGTTTAACTCTGCGAGACGAATACACACACGACAAAGCAGCTTCACAGAGAATGGTGTTTTTTGTTTGTTTGTTTGCTTGCTTGCTTGCTTGCTTGCTTGCTTTTTGGTTTGTTTTCTTGGTTTTTTTTTTTTTTTTTTTTTTTTTTTTGGAGACGCACTTTCGCTCTTGTTGCTCAGACTGGAGCGCAATGGCGCCATCTCGCCTCACTGCGACCTCCGCCTCCCAGGTTCAAGCAATTCTCCTGCCTCCGTTTCCCTTCCCGAGTAGCTGGGATTACAGGCATGTGCCACCACGCCCGGCTAATTTTGTATTTTCAGTAGAGACGGGGTTTCTCCATGTGGGTCAGTCTGGTCTCGAACTGCCGACCTCAGGTGATCTGCCAGCCTCGGCCTCCCAAAGTGCTGGGATGACAGGCGTGAGCCACCGCGCCCGTACAATTGTATTGTATCGTATTGTATTGTATTTACATTGATTGATTGATTGATTGATGCTGCCTGATCAAAGGTCACTCAGGCCCAGTCGTCAAAGTGGCGATTTCCTAGGCAACAAGGAAGGGGGGAGCTTGGAGGTGGGGGCGGGGGCGGTGGAGAAGACACAGTTGCCCCAGGCTGTGCGCAGGCGGCCTGAGCTTCCTTCCTCTGTTGAGGCCTCCATTTTCAGAGTAACAGTGGCCGCTAGGTGATGCCCGACGTCTGCCAATGAGACTGTCAGCCCGGAATGAATTGGGATCGCCTGGAGGGGGAGGCGGGAGGGGGAAGGATGGAGGCCCCCACAGCACAGTGGGTCACCGCGCCCTTCCAGGCGATCCCCACAACTAATCGACCAGGGCCCCTGGGGGCACACAGCCTAAGACCCCAGCCATCGGATCATCTGGAACTTCTGTCCGAAGACGAGAGACGAGAGACCGACTGGAAATTCTCTCGGTCAAGGTCCAAACGTAAAAGAATCACTGACACAGACACCAGGACTAACTAAGACAATTTGTAAAAGTTTCCGTGTTTTGGGTGAATCCGCGTATTTCTGGATCACAAAATTACTGATTTTGAACATTGCGGTTTTTCCACTCCTTACGTGTACGGTCCTGTGATAGACAGACCAGGGGACTCCTCAGCTCAGAGTCCATGAGGCCAGAAGCTGACATCCTAAATTTCTATGTAGAATGAATTTCAGCAAGCCAGCCAAACACTCTGCCGTAAAACTGTCCGGAAGACAAGCGGTGGTGTTTCGGGGGCGGATTTGGGGGGGGGGGGGGAGCCGGGTGCGGTACGCTCACGCCTGTCATCCCCGCACTTTGGGAGGCCGAGGGCAGGCGGATCCCTCGAGATGGTGGCCATTGCACTCCAGCGTGGGCAACAAGAGCGAAAACTCCGTCCAAAACAAGAACAACAACAGAAACGTGAAGTGCCGTCTGCTGTTCTTTTTGCTTCCCACCCCGAGAAGAACAGAATACAGCTGTTGTCTCCCTGCCCGCCTGCCTGCCTGCCTGCCTGCCTGCCTGCCTGTCTGCGTGCCTGTCTGTCTGTCTGTCTGTCTGTCTGTCTGTCTGTGACAGGGTCTCGCTCTGTCTTTCGCCCAGACTGGAGTGCAGTGACACCATTGTGGCTCACTGCAGCCTCAACTTCCCCGGGGTTAGGGGATTCTTCTAAGGGATCCTACGGCCTCGGCCTCCCAAAGTGTTGGGGTTACAGGCGTGAGCCATCAGCACCCGGCCTGAGTTCATACATCTGGTCTCACTACGCCTTAACCACACGCCCGTGAAGCACTCAAGTCAAGAGAGAGTCGGCAAGAGACTTTCAGCATTCTCTCCCAAAACCAGTGAGGTGGATGGCGGCCCTGTGTTTCCCAAGCTCCTGTGGTTTTAAGTGGCCACGCGTAGAGGATAGATAGATTTAAAATGTTTCCAGAGAGGCGCAAGCCACAGTCATTCAGGACATCCGAGCGCGAGATGGGGTTTCTGACAGCGACTTAAGGGCCAGGGAGGGCCAGAGTCTGCCGAGGCCCTCGTTCCAGTGGTGGGGCCGATGGAACCCAAGGCTGAGGGAGCCAGCAGTCCGCACAGAGAGAGCTCCAGCCCTAGGCCCCACCGTGCAGACCGACTCAGAAGGAAGAGAGTCCCTCATCCTACATACGTCACATCCCTCCACTGAACTTGGGAGCGGATCCGTTTTCCAAACATGAGGTGACTCTCGGTTCGAAATGGATCACAAGGGGCCGGGCTTTCCAGAGTCGGCATGATAAAGCAGTCATTCTGTGGCACAGAACGAGGTGTGGCTCTTATCTAGACTCCGCAGTGAAAGCCAGTGAAACAGGGCGAAACCCCGTGTCTACTAAAAATTAAAAGAGGAGCCGGGCATGGTGCCGCTTGAAGGCAGGAGAATCGCTGGAACCCGGGAGGCAGAGGTTGCAGTGAGCTGAGATCACACCACTGCACTCCAGCCTGGGGGACAGAGCGAGACCGCATCTCAGAAACAGACAAACACACAAAGCCAATCAAGGTGTTTAACTCAACGTGTCACCCACGGGTCTCTCGACAGGATACATCCAGCACCCGGGGAAACAGGGAAACGTCGAGGGGTGGGGTGGAATCTATTTTGTGGCCCCAAGGGAGGGTTTGAGAGATACTCCCGCAAAGGTGACTGCCTAAGGAAGCCCCTCCGTCCAAGAAGCGATAGTCATTTCTAGCCTGTAGCCACCCACGAGGGAGAATCGGGCTCTCTGCAGAACCCCCCACCCCCCGACTCGTGAAATGGTCTCTCTCACTCTGTCAGGCTCTATTCACGCCGTGTGGTTTTGTAACCTCCAGCGTGTGTGCGTGGGGTGGGGGATGGGGTGGGGTGGGGTGGGGGCGGCTGTGGACAGAGGAGGGGAAAAAGCGATGGTGTCCCACGGGTGCCCGGGACGTGGGTCGTGGTTGGGGTGGCCAGAGCCTAGGGAACTCATCGCCTGTCAGGACGTCTCCCCCTCCAGGTCCCCTCTCTGCCCTACGCTCCACATCTTCGCAGTTCAGTGGAGACCTTGTGGATGGAAGTCGCTGTCCCTTTGGACTTTAGCCGAGGAAGGCCGGGCTCCCAGGTGTCTCCCGGGAGTTGGGGCCTCGGGCAGGCTCGCAAGGATGCTGACGGTGATGGTGACGGTGATGTACATTGGAGTCCTCGGGCCAATGCACAGGGATCCCTTTGACCTCGTTGGGAGAGGTCAGCTTTGCGGAGTCCCGTGCATCCTTCCGGAGACTCATCCAG
>NC_133415.1:41090000-41102500 GCF_049350105.2 Macaca mulatta | reverse complement strand
CCCATTGTGAAAATATGCTGGCGGGAGGGAGGGAGGGAGGAGAAGAGAAAACATCATGATAAAAGGTGATTGACACCCAGCCAGGGTGAAGCTTTCCTACGGAGGGAGGCCTGAGGAGCGAAGCGGGGAGGGGGAGAAACCCCACAACTCCAGACCAGCCCGCTTGCCCACGCGGGTCAAGGGCTATGCCATCGGCCCAAGCTGCCTCTGGGGAAGTGGGACCGTGCCGCCCCCATCTCAAAAAACGGTGGCCACTACCACCGATGCAAATGTCAGCCTGGCAAGAATGAGATCGCCGGCAAGGGGTGGGGGAAGGGGAGAGAAGACGGAGGCACACCCGGCTGGCTCCGGAACGTTTCCAAGCAGGATGTTGGGAGGCGGGGGGTGGGGAGGTTGAGGGGAACCCACCTCACTGACTCACTAAATTCAGGTACAGGGACGTGGGGGAGGGGGGGAGCCGCGGCGGGGTGCGGGGTGGGGGGGGGCACTTGAAAATTAAACTGACCCCTCATACAGCCCAAGTAGAAGAGTCTATGCGCATTAAAGAAACCAACACACAAAGAAAACTAAAGCGCCGATAAAAGAACAATAGGGCCCCCCGCCAGGGCGGAGGTTACCTAGGCAACGAGGGAGAGAGGGAGGGGCCTCCAGAAGGGAGGGCGAGAAACCGGTTGCCCCGGGCTCGGTGAAGTTTCGGCGAGACCTCCCTCCGTGCCACCTCGACTTTCAGTAACAGTGGCCGCTAGGTGATGCCCGAAGACAACCGATGCCTGCAAGTGTCAGTCATCACGGAAAAGAAGTGAAGGATGGATCGCTCTGGGTCGGGGTGGAGGTTGGGGAGGGGGATGCGGCGGAGGCACACCGCGTCGCCGGCGTCTCCCGGATCCCTCTCAGACCAGGCCATTTCCGGGCCCAGGGAGTCCTCCCACGCGATGCCCGCGACTGGTCGACCAGAACCCCCAGGGGCACAGCCAAAGTTTCTGCCCCTGGGATCACCTGGCACTTCCATTCCCCCAGAGAGAAGAGAGGACCAGGGGTGCGGGGCGCGTGGAGGACGCCAGGGGTGGAGGTGGGAGCTACCAAAGACACAAGTGCGGTCATTAGCGTGTCAGAGTGGACTCCAGACCCACGACCTCAGAGAGGCAATCCCTGAACGAGTGTTAGTGCATGACATCCACGCTCCCGGACACGGCGTGGATTTCACGGGGAAAGCAGTGCACATCACACTCCCTTCCTGTTCCGGGGCAAGATTTTGCTCCCGAAGTACCCATTTCTCAACCGTGTTCCCCAAAGTCCACCCTGTCGTGAATCAGTCATGAATCTAGTCAGTACGGTGAATCGCGGAGCAGCCACATCCCACCACGAAGATCGGAGTCCGCACACTACACATCGCCCCACGCGGTGTCTCCCCACAAGAACATCACCGCCGTCCTAGCCGAGTAGTGATACAGTGCCATTTCTTTCATTTTCTCTTTCTCGCTTGCTATTTATTTATTTATTTATTTATTTATTTTTGAGACAGAGTCTCACTCACTCTACAGCCCAAGCTGTAGCGCTGTGGCACGATCTCGGCTCACGGCAACCCCCGCCTCCCAGGTTCAAGCGATTCTCCCGCCTCCGACTCCCGAGTAGCTGGGATCACAGGGGTCTGCCCCACCGCACCCGACTCAGTTTTGTAGTTTTAGTAGAGACGGGGTTTCACCACGTGGGCCAGGCTGGTCTTGAACTCCTGACCTCCTGATCCGCCCGCCTCGGCTTCCCAAAGTGCTGGGGTGACAGACGTGAGCCACCGCGTTCAGCCCCTACGGTGCCATTGCTTGGAAATCACTCGTGGGAACACACACTTATGGGTCACGTGTGAAGAATTTTCCTTTGTCTATTTTTTTTCCCCTTTTTTTCGTGTGTGTGTGTGTGTGTGTGTGTGTGTGTGTGTGTGTGTGTGTGCGTGCGTGTGCGCGCGCGGTGGGACGGAGTTTCGCTCTTGCTGCCCAGGCTGGAGTGCAATGGCGCGATCTCGGCTCACTGCAACCTCCGCTTGCCAGGTTCCAGCGATTCTCCTGCGTCTGCCTCCCGAGTAGCTGGGATTACAGGCCTGCGCCCCCATGCCCGGCTAATTTTGTATTTTTAGTAGAGACGGGGTTTCTTCATGTGGGTCAGGCTGGCCTCGAACTCCCGACCTCAGGTGATCCACCCGCCTCGGCCTTCCAAAATGCTGGGATGACGGGCATGAGCCACCGTGCCCGGCCTTAGCCGTTTATTTTAAAGTCGAGGAGCTTATCAGGGAAATACGAGAAGTTTGGACATCACAGGTGACAGAGAGAAAGGTCTGCAAATGGCCCTTCCATCCAAGTGGGGACCCGGCCTCGATCTCCCGAAATCATGCACCCAGTGGGGAAGCCCGGCAAGGCCCGTCTGTGTAGATTCCTCTCGGCCTCTCTAAGCACGCACTTCTCACTTTGGTGGAAGGGGCAGGGCCCTCTCTGGGACGGGGGAATCTGACAGACAAAGAGACAGACGTAGAAAAAGAGAGATCGACAGACAGAGACAGAGAGAAACGGACAGAAAGAGCGAGAGAGCGAGAGAGCGAGAGCGAGAGCGAGAGAGAGAGAGAAACAGACTAGACAGGGAGGGGGAGAGAGGGAGAGAGACAGACAGAGACAGACAGACAGGCAAAAAAGAGAGTAAGACAGAAGACAGACACAGTGAGTGAGAGACACAGGTAGAGAGAGAGAGAGAGAGAGAGAGAGAGAGAGAGAGACAGAGAGACAGAGAGAAAGAGAGGGACAGGCAGACAGATAAAGAGAGTGACAGAGAAAGACATAGACGGACAGTGAGAGACAGAGAGAAAGAGACAGAGAGAGAGAGAGAGAGAGAGAGAGAGAGAGAGAGAGAGAGGCAGACAGACAGACAGGCAAAGAAAGAGAGTAAGACAGAAGACAGACACAGTGAGAGAGACAGGAAAGACAGAAACGGACAGAGAGAGACAGAGAGGAACAGACAGAAAGAGAGAGGGTCCTAGCCCAATAGCGATACAGTGCCATTTCTTTCATTTCCTCTTTCTTTCCTTCTTTCTTTCTTTCTTTCTTTCTTTCTTTCTTTCTTTCTTTCTTCTTTTTTTATTTTTTTATTTTTTTGAGACGGAGTCTTGCTCTGTCACCCAGGCTGGAGTGCAGTGGCGCGATCGCAGCTCCCTGCAACCTCCGCCTCCCGGGTTCACACCATTCTCCGGCCTCAACCTCCCGAGTAGCTGGGACTACAGGCGCCGGCCACTACACCCAGATAATTCGTTTGTTTTTTTTGGAGAGACGGGGTTTCACCATGTTAGCCAGGATGGTCTCGATCTCCTGACCTGGCGATCCGCCCGCCTCAGCCTCCCAAAGTACTAGGATGACAGACGTGAGCCACTGCGTTCAGTCTACAGTGCCGTATCTCAGAAATCACTCACAGGAACAGACACTTACAGGTCATGTGTAGAGTTTCTTTTTTTGTTTTGTTTTGTTTTGTTTTGTTTTGTTCCGTTTTGTTTTGTTTTGCACGAGGAGGTGGCGGGATGGAGTTTCGCTCTTGCGTCCCAGGATGGAGTGAAATGGCAGAGGGGACTCAGGGAGTCAACCTATGGCAGAGATGGCACGTCATTCAGAGCGTAACGTCCACAGCGAAAGGTGGTAGGGCCGGCACTTTTAAAGGCTGAAATCCCGGCGGCTCAGGCCTGTCGTCCTCGCACTTTGGGAGGCCCAGGAGAACGGATCACTTGAGGTCAGGAGTTCGAGACCAGTGCGGCCAACATGGAGAAACCCCGTCTCTACTCAAAATACAAAAATTAGCCGGATGTGGTGGTGTGCGCCTGTAATCCCAGCCACTGAAGAAGAATCACTGGAATCCGGGAGGCAGAGGTTGCAGTGAGCCGAGGGAGTGCCACTGCACCCCCGCCTGGGTGACAGACTGAGAGAGACTCAGTCCCTCCCTACCAAAAAAGAAAGAAAGAAAGAAAGAAAGAAAGAAAGAAAGAAAGAAAGAAAGAAAGAAAAAAAAAAAAAAAAAAGAAAAAAGAAAAAAAAAACACAGGGACCGCCACCGGGCGCAGTGGCTCACACATGTAATCCCAGCACTTTGGGAGGCCGAGGTGGGCGGATCACCTGAGGTCAGGAGTTCAAGAGCAGCCTGGCCCACATGGTGAAACTCCGTCTCTACTAACATAGAAACATCTTCGGAGCATGATGGTGGGTGCCTGTAATCCCAGCTGCTCAGGAGGCTGAGACGGGAGAATCGCTTGAACCTGGGAGACGGTGGTTGCAGTGAGCCGAATCGCACCACCGCACTCCAGGCTGGGTGGCTGAGTGAGACTCTGTCTTAAAACAACAACAACAACAGCAGCAAAAAAAAAATAGCAAACGCACAAAAAAAGAACAGGCCAAAATACTCCATTGTCACTGAACGTTCCGCCACCAGACCGGAAACCCCCTGACTCAGGTCAAGGAGGTGGTGTTTCCTTCTCTCTGTCTCTGTCTCTGTCTCTCTCTCTCTCTCTCTCTCTCTCTCTCTCTCTCTCTCTCTCCCTCCCCCCCCCCAACTTTTATGTCTTGTTCAAGCAGACATGTGCAAGATTGTTACACAAGTAAACTTCTGACTGGGGGGTTCAGTGTGCAGATGATTTCATCACCCGGATAACTCAGCGCAGTACCCGACAGTTTTCGTGGTTTGGTTTTTTGTTTTGTTTTGTTTTGTTTTGTTTTTCCCTGAAGATGTCTCTCCTTCCACACCTCCTCCCTCAAGTAGGCTCCCGCCTCCCTGGTCCCCCTCGTTCTGCCCACGAGTTCTCATTATTTAGTTCCCAGTTATAGATGAGAACACGCGGTCTTTAGCTGATCGTTGCTTTCATCTTCGGCGGTGGCGGTGAAAGAGGCATGACACGAAATCGACCCTTAGGACGCTCCCCTCCGTCCACACCCCACACCCCCTCCCCACACACACCCTCATTCCTGCCCCCCCTCCTCAAACCCAAGACAGGAAGAAAGGCAGATATTAAAGTCAGAGGTCAGCCTCCAAGACGGTGGAGGCAAGGGATCTGAAAGGGTGAGCAAGCGATAGGGGTCGGGGGATGTCGTGGCCGAGCTAGCAAAAATAGGGGACCGACTTTCCAGCCCCAGCACACCCCCAATCCTCAACCGCAGCTAGCCTCTGGGTGGGGTTGCGCCTGTAAAAGCTTCTGAATGGAGAGAAGCCCAAGGCTATGGAAGGCATCAGCTCCAAGTCCGGGAAGGGAACAGGGCTTTGTGCATTGGAATGGGGCTTTAGAAGGCGGTGCTGCGGTTTCCAAAGCGACACGCCTCGCCTCGCCTCGCCTCGCCTCGCCCCGCCCCGCCTCGCCCAGAGCGAAACTCCGTCTCAAAAAAATAATAATAATTTTAAGATAATAATAATACTAAAAAATAAATAAATAAATAAATAAATAAATAAGAAATAAATAGTTAGTACAGCGGTCGTGGTCGTGAATCATTCCCCGGAGTCCAGGCGCAGTGGCTCACGCCCGTCACGCGAGCACTTTGGGACGCCGGGGCAGAAGGGTTGCAACAACATGATGAGACCCTGTCTGTGCAAAAACAGTTGAAAAGGAAGGCCGGGCGCGGCGGCTGACGCCTGCCGTCCCAGCACTTTGGGAGGCCGGGGAGGGAGAATCACCTGAGGTCGGGAGTTGGAGACCAGCCTGACCAACATGGAGAAGCCCCGTCTCTAGTAAAAATACAAAATCAACCAGACGTGGTGGTGCATACCTGCAACCCGAGCTACTACTCGGGAGGCAGACTCAGGAGAATCTCTTGAACCCGGGAGGCAGAAGTTGCGGTGAGCCGAGATCCGCGCCATTGCACTCCAGTCTGGGCAACAAGAGCGAAACTCTGTCTCGGGAAAAAGAAAAATAAAACAATAAAAATTGAAAATCATCTGGGCACAGTGGCGCATGCCCCGTGGTCCCAGGCACTACACTCTGGAGGCTGAGGTGGAAGGATCGCTTGAGTCCAGGAGCGTCCACACTGCAGTGAGTTTGGTTTTGATGGCACCACTGCCAGGGTGACAGAGTGAGACGCCGTCTGTAAATCAGTCAAGCAATCAATCAGATCACTGCAAGGAGCTCTCTATGTCTTACTTTCAATAGGTGTCTCTTCAGGCCAAGCAGGCATGGTGCCTCACGCCAGTAATCCCAGCACTTTGGGAGGCCGAGGTGGGATGAAAGAAGGAAGGAAGGAAGGAAGGAAGGAAGGAAGGAAGGAAGGAAGGAAGGAAGGAAGGACAGACAGAACAAAAAGTTTTACAACCCTTTTTTTCATAGTGTCAGGAATTTACAGATAATACAAGTAGTTTAGGTCAGGGGCCGATGTTATTAGTATTACTTTTTTTTTTTTTTTTTTAACTCCTACGGCCTGGTGGTGGTGCCAAGGTTGTCTGGCTATTTATCTGACTTTTGTTTGTTTCTAACGTTTTGCTTTCTCTCTTTCCTCCTGTCTTGTGAACTAGGCAAGGTGGGGGGAGGAGGGCAGCAGGAGCAGTAGAGGTCTCCTTCCTCATCCCCCACTTTGAGAATTTTCACTAATTAGTGGGCGGGTTCCCTTTCATTTTTACTTTTTGGGTCTTTTAGCGAGACAGAGTGATAGCGTTTTATGTAATACACTTGTGTGGAAGTTTTCTGACGAGCCATGGTAGCTACAAAACCTTTTATCATTGGAAGGAGCAAGTGTAATACACAGGGGCGCAGCAAGCAAGTAAGTTTCTTTTTTTTTTTTTTTTTTGAGACCGAGTCTCGCTCTGTCACCCAGGCTGGAGTGCTGTGGCCGGATCTCAGCTCACTGCAAGCTCCGCCTCCCGGGTTCACGCCATTCTCCTGCCTCAGCCTCCTGAGTAGCTGGGACTACAGGCGCCCGCCACCTCACCCGGCTAGTTTTTTTGTATTTTTTAGTAGAGACAGGGTTTCACCGTGTTAGCCAGGATGGTCTCGATCTCCTGACCTCGTGATCCGCCCGTCTCGGCCTCCCAAAGTGCTGGGATGACAGGCTTGAGCCACCGCGCCCGGCCAGCAAGTTTCTATTACAAGTAATACACTTACAGTGAGGGTTTTACATTTTCTACAGCTGGAAACTCTTTTCTAAATGAAGACCTAGGATCAAACCTGTGTTAAACCTGAACAGGCACATGTACTAACTTTGTCATGTCTTAAGCAGGTTAGTTTTTAACTGGGCCTTAAAACCTTTTTTTAGCAAGTAAAACAGTATTTTTTAATCAGAGAAGTTTTTACGAGCCCGACGCTTGAACTTGCGGCGTCTGTTTGGGGAAAGAGTTGGTTAAAGTCATGTTATCTTGAGGCATTAACCCTTCTGCTTCTCCAGGCCATTGGTCTCTTACGTTAGCCCTTCTATCAACATAACATGAAGAAACATCTAGGCTGCCAGCAATGTTTTCAGCCTACTGAGGAAATAGGTTTTTTTCTGTTTTTTTATTTTTATTTTTTAAATTTTTGGCTAAAGGAGGAGGTTCTGGTAACTTCTGGTTTATATGTTTAAAGAATGACTGAAAGACCTTGCGATCGTTGCTGGGCTGGACGGGTCTGGGTTTCCTAAGCAGTACGTGTACAGTGGGGACACCTTACATAGGTGTTTCTTCTAGCATGGTTATGGGTGGGGGGTGGGGTGGGGTGGTAACAACAACAAAGCAATGTATAGCATATTCATATCCAGCAAGGACGAAAGAGGTCCTCACCTGGGAAAAAGGTTGAATACAGCGACAGAACAATAGGAAAACAGTTAGTATTCTAGGAAAACTATCTGTCTTAAGATTTTTAACTACATTGACTTGCTTGATGAGTCCTCAAGCTTCGGCCGTGCATAGACTAGTCAGCTGCCGGTGTGTGACTAGAGCAGGGCTTGTGGTCCTCAGCAGCAGCTTGGAGCTTGGTCTCGTCTCAGGATCAGCCGGGCTGGATGATCTGCGCCCTGTTAGCCGGTCCACTTGTCCTGAGCTGTCGGTGTTAGCTGACTGTGGTGGATCCAAGACGCAACACCTGCAACTTTAACAGCAGTGGGAGTGGACAAGGTTACAGTATAGGGCTCATCCTATATGGGTTGTAGAAAAATTAGGTTTTACTTTAAACAGAGTCCCTAGATTTAAATGGGTGTCAGGCTTATAGGCATTATTTTTCTTTATTTAATTATGAACACTTCGTATGGCTATTTTGAAAGGCTGCATTTGCCTTTTAAAGGTTAATTTCTTTAGTTTCCGGAGGTCACCTTTTATTTGACCTACGATTTGCGGGTGGCCAACTGAACACAATCTTACAGGGCAGATACCTAGTTTGTTTGGTAGGGGTGCACCTGACTCGGAGGAGGACCGTAGGCAAAAACCTGATTTTATCTTAAGTGAATTTCCTGGCATATATCTATATATCTATCTATATCTATATCTATATCTGTATCTGTGTGTGTGTGTGTGTGTGTGTGTGTGTGTGTGTGTGTGTGTGTGTATATATATACATCTATCTATCTATCTATCTATCTATCTATCTATCTATATCTATATGGCAACCCTTTTTTTTTCGTTTTGTTTTTTGGTCGCCAGTAGCTGCTCGCTCGAGTGTCCAGTTCATGCGTTCCACCTTTTGTTGAACTTTGTGGCCGATAGGCTGCGTGTAACCTCTGTTGTATTGTTAACAGTCTTGTTAAATCTTGCACTATTCCAGCTACAGCTACAAATGCTGGCCTATTGTCTGACTTTAAAATCAGAGGTAGTCTTAAACCTGGGGATAATGTCTTTTAACAGTACTTTAGTCACTTCTTGTACTTTTTCTGTCCTGGTGGGGAAAACTGTAACTTACCCTGAAAAGGTGCAAACAAGCACTAGCCTCCAGCAGGGGGCAGTCCTGTAAAGTCTATAAGCAAGTTTTCACAAGGTATGGCTCTTTTTCCTGTTTCAGTTTCTTAGAGGAGGAGTTCCCCCCTCCCCCCATCCCCACCCCCACTCCGCCCCTTTGTCACTGTATCTAGTGGCTGAGCCTTCAGTGAGAAATTGGAATCCAGATACGGCAGAGTCTTGCTGTTTGTAACTTCTAATGTGACCATGGGCTCCTGGGAGCCTAATGAGAAGGTGCCTAGTCTGCCCTAGTCTTTACATTCTTCAGCTCCCGTCAGCCTGATCAGATGAGTGTCTGGTTCCTCCAAGGTGCAGCAGCCCTTGGCCGATGGCCTCTTTGTCTTGCGGCCTTGGCCATTTCCTGTATTGCCTTCTGAACATTTACCCTTCTAGAGTCTTTTTTTTTTTTTTCCATCTCGCACATTAATCTCTCTCTAGCCTTGTCCGGCTCTGGAATCCTTGCCTAACTTGACTTCGGTCATGTCTACATCCACGTCCGCGGCCTCTCACAATGCTGCTTCCCCCCCCCGCGTTCTCACGCTCCTACGGCCAGCTGGTGGGGCCCGAGAAACGGCACGGGCCCTGCCCCCGCCCACGCACTGCTGTCTGTCTCTCCTGTTTTCTTTTGATTCTCTATCTTTACACTTGCTTTTAGTCTTTCTTTTTCTTTTGCTCTTTTCCCTCTTTTCTAGAGTTTAACAGGCTCTTTTCTTTATACACTTGGAGGGTGAAACAGGCATACCGAGAGTCAGCGTAAATGTTTACAGTCTTACCCTCACCGAGTTCTAAGGCCCGGATTAAAGCAATGAGCCCAGCTTAACGACAGCGTCCAGGGTTACCACCGCATATTCTGCACATCTCTCCCCTCGTGGGTTGGTGAAGCTGTTCCCGTCCACGCATAGCTCCTAGTGTACTGATGCCCAAGGCTGGTCCCGGAGGTCAGATCTGCTAGAGTACACTGGAGTCCAACACCTCTACACAGTCATGCTCGACAGGGCTCTAGCTGTCGGGAGCAAGGCGGTGGGTTCAGGGTGTTCCCAGTTTAGTAGCTCAATGGTTGAAAAGGGCTGATAGATGAAAGTCTGTTGCCCACCCCCCTCCCCCCGGGATGTGGGCCTGGTCATTATAATAGACAGGTCCTCGTATCTCCCTGAGAGGCATTTACAGAGCTCGAGTAAGACCAGATCTGAGATGGCCCACTTGACTATCTCGACTTCTTTCCTTGGCCTCTGGAGGCTCCGATCCTTCCCTTCGAGGTGAGACCTGGGGCGTGTCAGCTCCTGAATCTCATTTCTGAGGGGGTTGTTGGCCTCGGTGAAGCGGGGTAGGCTGGGAAACATGGAGAAAGAATCTGTGTTATCTCTCGTGGCTCCCGTAAAAACTGGCTTCTCTTGCCGTTTCCTGGGACTCCCTTTTTAAAAAAACTCTGTGTCTGCCGGCGAAGCCGCTCTTACTTTTACTTTTGGCTATTTTGCACAAAGTTGTTAAACAGGGCTAAATTAACGCTGGCTTTGTCTATAATCTATTTCGCCGTGAGTCCATATAAAGGAATTTGATCTAGGTACACAGGCTGTCCTCCGACCCCGTCACCACCTGAACTACACGGCCAATTGTTCTCTGCCTGTAGTTCCTTCCGTGGGCCATCCAACAGCAGAAGAGGGCAATTCTAATTCACCCAGAGTTCGTGACCTCTAGGGGGTTAACTGAACTCTATAATCTCCTGCAAAACCTTTTGTAAGGTTCTGTAACATGCATTTTAGTAGGGTAAGTTGTGACGACTTGATGACTTTCCTTTTATTTTTCTTTTTGAAACGTTTTTAAGAGGGCTCCTAGCAGAGTGGGCTTACTTTGTGTCTGACCTATGTTTCTCTCGAGACGAAACAACATTCACCCTACGAGAAGGAAAGGGTAAAAGGTCACTCAGTCACGTAATTCACACTAAATCAAAATGAAAGCTAAAACCAAAGTGTCGTTAAGGGCACACCTGTTCGTCAAGCAATTTAAGCCAAACCAAAATCAGGAGCAAGACCAAAGTGGCAATCAAGGCAGGCCTGTTTATCAAGCAATTCAAGTCAAGTCAAAATCGAAACCGAAACCAAAGTATCAACCAATGAATTCAAGTCAAGTCAGAAACCAAAACCAAAGTGCCGGTAGAGGCACGCCGTGGGTGATCAGGCCACGCTTCCACTCAAACGGAGTGGGGGAAGTTCCAAAGAGCAGTCTCAGCAAGTTTCAGATGTCCGGACTGAAAGTGCCAGTTCCTTCCCAGTGTCCAGCCACTGTGCGGATCCTCCACGGGGGCGTGCTGTGCACTGCTCTTTGGAGGCGAGGCATCGCACCGGGGCAGATGCCTACCCGGCAGCACTCTGAGGATCCGCATCGCTCAAGCTGGCCAGAGTCCCCCGCAGGGATGCTCTACAGGGCAGGCATAAGCCGCCTAAGGGGCTGCCTCGACCCTCCGTGCATCACCAGCTCGCTTCCCGGTGAGGGAACCCAGAAATGTAGCAGGACAAGCCGCAGACAAAACTCCTGAGACACCGGATTAAAGAAGGAAGAGGTTTTTCATTCGGCCGGGAGCGTCGGCAGACTCGCATCTTAGGAGCCGAGCTCCCCGAAAAAGACTTTTTTAAAGGCTTACAACCTCAAGGGTTGCACGTGAAAGGGTCGTGACAAATCGAGCAAGCGTGGGAAACGTGACTGGGGGCTACCTGCATCAGCTAACAGAACAAAAAGTTTTACAAGGAATTCACAGATAACAGAAGTAGTTCAGGTCGGGGGTCGATGTTATTATTATTACTTCCTCTTTTTCTTTTTTTTTTCCTTTTTTTTTTCTTTCTTTCTTTCTTTCTTTCTTTCTTTCTTTCTTTCTTTCTTTCTTTCTTTCTTTCTTTCTTTGTTTTTTTAAATCTCCTAGGGCCGTGTGGTGGCACCAAGGGTGTCTGGCCATTTATCTTGCTTTCGTTCCTTTCTAACTTTCTGCTTTCTGTCTTTCCTCTTGTCTTGTGAACTAGGCGAGGTGCGGGGAGGAGGGCAGCAGGAGTAGTAGTGGTCTCCTTCCTTATTATTATTATTTTGAGACAGAGTCTCGCTCTGTCACCCAGGC
The DNA here is from genome assembly GCF_049350105.2 of Macaca mulatta. Classification (NCBI taxonomy): domain Eukaryota; kingdom Metazoa; phylum Chordata; class Mammalia; order Primates; family Cercopithecidae; genus Macaca; species Macaca mulatta. Next base: position 41,090,505 of record NC_133415.1, on the reverse strand, counting down.
TGGATCGCCACGGCACGATCTCGGCTCACTGCAACCTCGGCCTCCCCAGTTCAGGCAAGTCGCCTCCTTCGGTGTCCCGAGTAGTCGGGATTCCAAGCCCGTGCCATCAGGAGGCCTGGCTAATTGTTACACTTTTCATAGAGACCGGGTTTCACCATGTTGGCCAGCCTGGTCTCCAACTCCTGGCCTCAAGTGATCCGCCCGCTGCGGCCTCCCGATGTGCTTGAATTACAGGCATGAGCCACCGTGCCCGGCCCACCCAGATAATCTTGTTAATAAATGGTAGAGAAGGGGTTTCCTCAGCCGCCGGGTGGAGGGAGGGTGGGGTGCGGTTTACTCAGCCTGCATGCTCTTAAGGGGGTAAATTAGTGTGGTTTGTGAACTAGATGTGGAAAGTGTGTGTGGGGTGTGTGTGTGTGTGTGTGTGTGTGTGTGTGTGTGTGTGTGTGTGAGAGAGAGAGAGAGAGAGAGAGAGAGAGAGAGAGACCAATCCCAACACGAGGAC
>NC_133415.1:41065000-41072500 GCF_049350105.2 Macaca mulatta | reverse complement strand
CGGGACAGCACCCCCACCGCCGCGGAGGGGGGCGGCCCACGAGGCGACGACCACAAGAGGCGAAAGCGAGGAGTGCCTGCTGCGTCAGAGGACCCCCGCTGACCCACGCCGGACGCCACGAGGCAGACGGCGGGGTCGGGACAGCGAGGTCGGGCCGGGTTCCGCACCCCAGTGCCTCCCAACGCACCGCCCGCAGGCGGGGATGGGAGACGGGGGAAACCCCGCGGGCGGGACGAGAAGAACGGGTCTCATTCACCACGAATGCCCGCCCCTCGCCCGTCGCGGCTCGGTCCCGGCCCGGGAGAGCGTGACATCACCACATCGATCAGGGAAAGCATCCCCGGAGCAGGGTCGGCCAGCCAGCCACAGCCTCCCCAGAGGCCAGCGAGCAGATCAGCCTGGCCATCCCCAGCTCCAGGACAGGGGCGGCAGACAACCCGGCAGAGACGAGGAATGCCTGACACGCACGGCACGGAGCCAGCGGGAGTGGGGTTGTCTCGGCCGCCCCAGGTGCCCGCAGCGGGGAGCGCACGGTGGCAGGGTAAGCCCGCGCCACCTTCCCCGCCGCCCCCAGGTGGGTCAGAGACCCGGACCCAAGGCGGCACCGGGAGCTGGGACGCTCGGATGCATGAGAGACCGGGCACACGGGCCCCAGCAGGCGGCTCAAGCACGAGCAGGGCCGGCTAGCCGGGTCACCGGGAGGCCGAAGACCCGCGACGCATCCAAGAGACCCAACCTCTCCAGCGACAGGTCGCCAGAGGACAGCGTGTCAGCAATAACCCGGTGGCCCAAAATGCCGGCTCGGAGTGAAACATATACCTCCCCAGGAGACAGGAGGTCGAGTCACCGACCACGCCGCCGGCCCAGGGAACCCGCGACACGGGCATCTGTCCCCAAAATCGCCACCATCGCAGCCAGACACGGAGCACCCAGGGCCCTCTGGTCGACCCCAGGACACACGCCGGAGCAGCGCCGGGCCAGGGACGTCCTCCCGGCCACCCGTGCCACGCAGGGGCCGGCCCGAGTCTCCAGAGCGAGACTCGGAAGCGTTTCCGGCCGTCCCCTCGTACGACCGGGACACACGAGGGACCGAAGGCCGGCCAGGTGTGACCTCTCGGGCCGCACGCGCGCTCAGGGAGCGCTCTCCGACTCCCCACGGGGACTTGCAAACAACAGGTCACGGCAGAGGGACCGCTCCCCGGCACCCGGGGGACGAGGCAGGACGGTCCCCGGCTCCCCACGGGGACTTGCAGAAAAAATTCGGCCGCTGCCTCAGACGGCCAGGATGCGCGCGGGCCCGCGACCGGGCCGGGAAGGGTGTCCCCAGCCTCCCACCCCAAGCCCGGTGGGTCCCCGCGGGTCGCGGGTCAGGCCTCGGGAGCCGCGGCGTGCTGGTCGACCAACCCCGGCAGCCCCACACCCGGCTCTGGCCCGAAAGCGCAGCGACAACCTCTCCCCACATAAGCCTGCACGCCTGAGCTCTGACTCACAAGTGACGCGCCAGAGCTCTGGCGCGACCGGGACAGCCCGGCTGACGACCGCGGTCTTTCCGGAGCTCTGCCTAGCTCACAGCGGGGACGGTCCCCTCCCTCGGCAGCTGCCACCGCAGCTCCGGAAGCCAAGGGAACGATATAAAAGCGGCCGCCAGATGGAGTCCGACAACCGTCGCGAACGTCACCAAGACAGATCCGGATGGCAGGCCGGCCCGCGGACCGCAAAACCGAAACCGTGAGTCGAGAGACGCTATCCCGAGGCCGAAAACGCAGCCCCTGTACCCCAACCCCACAGAAACGGTCCCCAAACCCTGTCTCTGCATGGACCGCGACACAGTCAGAAGACAACCCACGGCGTGTGGATGTTCGGAGAGGCATCTCGGTGGGAGAAACAACAAGCAAGGACTCGGTCGCGGGTCGTTGAGGACACAGGGAGACACAGAATGCGTAGGCTCTTCCTGAATCCAGACAGAGAAGGAGGGAGGGAGGGAGGGAGGGAGGGAGGGAGGGAGGGAGGAAAGGCAGGCAGGCAGGCAGGCAGGCAAACATAAAGAAGGAAACAGAGAAAGAAAGAAAGGAAGGAAAACCTAAAGGAGAGAAAGAAAGAAAAGAGAAGAAAAGAGAAGACAAATATTAATATAAGTATTTCCATTTGTATATAGGTATAACATATAAAACTACATTAAAATAGAAAAAAATTTATATGCATACACATGAATGAACAGATAAAAATGAATAAACAAAAAATAAGATAACATAACATAAGCAAATAGGCCAGGCGCGGTGGCTGACGCCTGTGATCCCAGCACTTTCAGAGGCTGGGGGAGAGAGAGAGAAAAAAAATGAAAGAAAGAAAGAAAGAAAGAAAGAAAGAAAGAAAGAAAGAAAGAAAGAAAGAAAGAAAGAGAGAGAGAGAGAGAGAGAGAGAAAGAAAGAAAGAAAGAAAGAAAGAAAGGAAGAAAGAAAGAAAGAGAGAGAGAAAGAAAGACAGAAAGAAAGAAAGAAGAAAGAGAGAGAGAGAGGGAGAAAGACAGCGAGAAAGAAAGACGAGAGAAGAAAGAAAAAAAAAGAAAGAGGAAAGACAGGAAGAAAGACAAAGCAAGAAAGCAAGAAAACAAGACAGCAAGAAAGCACGACAGAAAGAGAGAAAGAGACAGAAAGAAAAAGCAAGAAAGCAGCAGAGAGAGAGAGAGAGAGAGAGAGAGAGAGAGAGAGAGAGGCGCGAGGCGAGGCGAGGCGAGGCGAGGCGAATCTACCTGCTTTCACTACATGTGGGGAGAATCAGGAAAGCCCCCACTAACAACAAGGCCTGAAGTGGAGCTGCCATCTGTGAAATCCGAGCAGAAGAGTCCACACGGGTTAAAGACACGAAGAAAGACAGGGAAACAACTGCTCAAAGAGAAGAACAATCTGGCCCAGCCAGGGTCTGTCTCCTGAAGTTGTGTGGGCAACGAGGGAGTGGGACGGAGGGAGGGAGTGGGACGGAGGGAGGGAGGGCCTCCGAGGCTCGTGTCAAACAATAAATGATAATAAAATAAAAGGAAGTTAAAAAAAAAAATTGCGCATCATTCGTAGCATCACTGACGCCTCGAAAGGCGAGAGGCATGTGTTTATGTCACTGTGGGACTGTTTTCTTTTTTCTTTTCTCTTTTTCTTCCCTCTCTTCCCGGAAACTCACTTTTTAATTATTTCATTTTCCTTTTCTTTTTTTTTTTTTAATTTTTAATTTTACTTTCATTTTTACTTTTATTTTTAATTGCTTGAGAGGTTGTCTCCCTCTCTCGCCCAGGCTGGTGTACAGTGGCGCGATCTCGGCTCACTGCAACCTCCGCCTCCCAGGTTCAAGTGATTCTCCTGCCTCAGCTCGGCCTCCCGAGTAGCTGAGATTACAGAGGCGCACGACCATGCCCGGCTAATTTTTGGTATTTTGACTAGAGACGGACGGGGTTTCACCATACTGGCCCTGCTCGTCTGACCACCTCGTGATCCAGCGATCCACCACCCTCGGCGTCCCAAAGTGCTGGGATGACAGGCTTGAGCCACCGCGCCGGGCCTAGTTATTCCTTTTATTTTATTTCTAATTTTTAATTGTACGTATGCACGTATGCATGTATGTATGTATGTATGTATGTATGTATGTATGCATGCATGCATGTATCTATCCTTTTCTTTTTTTTTGAGACGGACAGAGAGAGACAGTGAGAAACAGAGAGAGAGAGAGAGAGACAGACAGACAGACAGAGAGAGAGAGAGAGAAACAGACGGGGGGGGAGAGAGAGAGAGAGAGAGAGAGAGAGAGAGAGAGAGACCAACAGACAGAAGGACAGGCAGAGAAAGAGAGTAAGACAGAAGACAGACACAGGGAGAGAGACAAGCGGGGGGGGGGGGAGAGAGAGAGAGAGAGAGAGAGAGAGAGAGAGCTCCCAGACATCACGAAGCCGTTTCAATGACATATTCTCTCTGGTCTTTGTCTGGGGATATTCAGTTTTTCAACGTAGGCCTCAAGGGCTCCCAGATGTCCCTTTCGAATCTCTACAAAGAGAGTGTCTCCAACCTGCCTAATCAAAACAAAGGTGTAACCCTTTAGGATGAGTCCACACATCGCAAAGCAGTTTCTCAAATACATTCTTTCTAATTTTCATCTGGGAATATTAGGTGATTCACCATAGGCCTAAAGGGACTCCCAAAAATCCATTCAGAGAGACTGCCCAAAAAAAGTGTTTCTAACCTGATGAATCCAAAGAATGGTGTATCGCTAAGAGATCAATCTACGCATCACAAATCAATGTGACAGATAGCCTCTCTCTGGTTTTAATCTGTGGATAGTCTGCTTTCCAACGTAGGCCTCAATGGGTTTCCAAATGTCCCCTCACAGATTCTACGGAAAGCGTGTTTCCAACCTCCTGGTTCAAAAGAATTATCCGTTCGAGGTGAATCCACACGTCAAAAAGCAGTTTCACCAGCAGCAGTTTTTCTCCTTTTCCTCTGGGGATGTTCACTTTCACCAGGAGCCACAAAGGGCTCCCAAATGTCCCTTCGAAGATTCTGCAAAGAACTGCTTCCAATCGGCCGCGTGCAGCGGCTCACGCCTGTCATCCCAGCATTTTGGGAGGCAGAGGCGGGTGGATCACCTGAGGTCAGGAGTTCGAGACCAGCCTGGCCAAAACGGTGAAACCCCATCTCTACCAAGAACACAAAAAATTTGCCGGGCTTGGTAGCGGGTGCCTGTGATCCCAACTACTTGGGAGGCTGAGGCAGGAGAATCCCTTCAACTGGAAGGCAGAGGTTGCAGTGAGCCGAGATGGTGTCACTGCACTCCAGCCTGGGGGACAGAGTGAGAGTCTGTCTTAAAAAAAATAAAAACATTAAGAAAAAAATACTACTACTACAACAACAACAACAACAACAACAACAACAACAACAACAACAAAATGCTTCCAATCTGCTGAATCAACAGAAAGGTTTAACTCAGTAAGAGGAATCTACACATCGCTAAAAAGCAGTTTTACAGATAGCTTCTTGTTAGTTTTTATCTACAGTTTCCTGGTTTTCACCCTAGGCCTCGAATAGCTCCCAAATGTCCTTTTGCAGATTCTACAAAAGGGCCGCTTCCAACCTGGTATATCAAAAGAAAGGTTTCACTCTGTGAGATGAATCCACACACGACAAAGCAGTTTCAGAGACAGCTTCTTTCTAGTTTTTATTTGGGGATATTCGGTTTTTCACACTAGGCCTCAGTGGGCTCCCAAAGGTATACTCGCGGATTCTACAGAAAGAGTGCTTCAAACCTCCTCAATCAAAAATTAGTTGTAATTCGGTGCCATGAATCCACACATCACAAAGCGGTATCATAGAGAGCTTCTTTCTATTTCTCTGGTGGGGATACTCGGTTTTTCACAACAGGCCCCAGTGGGCTCCCAAATGTCCATTCTGCTTCCAAACTGCTGAATCCAAAGGCAGTTTTAACTCGGTATGATGAATCCACACGTCACAAAGCTGTTTCATGAAGACCTTCTCTCTCGTTTTTATCTGAAAACATAAGATTTTTTCACCATACGACACAAGGGTCTCCGAAATGTACACAGACAGATTCAACAAAAAAACCCTTCCAACCTGCTGAGTAAAAAGAAAGGTTTAACTCTGCGAGACGAATACACACACGACAAAGCAGCTTCACAGAGAATGGTGTTTTTTGTTTGTTTGTTTGCTTGCTTGCTTGCTTGCTTGCTTGCTTTTTGGTTTGTTTTCTTGGTTTTTTTTTTTTTTTTTTTTTTTTTTTTGGAGACGCACTTTCGCTCTTGTTGCTCAGACTGGAGCGCAATGGCGCCATCTCGCCTCACTGCGACCTCCGCCTCCCAGGTTCAAGCAATTCTCCTGCCTCCGTTTCCCTTCCCGAGTAGCTGGGATTACAGGCATGTGCCACCACGCCCGGCTAATTTTGTATTTTCAGTAGAGACGGGGTTTCTCCATGTGGGTCAGTCTGGTCTCGAACTGCCGACCTCAGGTGATCTGCCAGCCTCGGCCTCCCAAAGTGCTGGGATGACAGGCGTGAGCCACCGCGCCCGTACAATTGTATTGTATCGTATTGTATTGTATTTACATTGATTGATTGATTGATTGATGCTGCCTGATCAAAGGTCACTCAGGCCCAGTCGTCAAAGTGGCGATTTCCTAGGCAACAAGGAAGGGGGGAGCTTGGAGGTGGGGGCGGGGGCGGTGGAGAAGACACAGTTGCCCCAGGCTGTGCGCAGGCGGCCTGAGCTTCCTTCCTCTGTTGAGGCCTCCATTTTCAGAGTAACAGTGGCCGCTAGGTGATGCCCGACGTCTGCCAATGAGACTGTCAGCCCGGAATGAATTGGGATCGCCTGGAGGGGGAGGCGGGAGGGGGAAGGATGGAGGCCCCCACAGCACAGTGGGTCACCGCGCCCTTCCAGGCGATCCCCACAACTAATCGACCAGGGCCCCTGGGGGCACACAGCCTAAGACCCCAGCCATCGGATCATCTGGAACTTCTGTCCGAAGACGAGAGACGAGAGACCGACTGGAAATTCTCTCGGTCAAGGTCCAAACGTAAAAGAATCACTGACACAGACACCAGGACTAACTAAGACAATTTGTAAAAGTTTCCGTGTTTTGGGTGAATCCGCGTATTTCTGGATCACAAAATTACTGATTTTGAACATTGCGGTTTTTCCACTCCTTACGTGTACGGTCCTGTGATAGACAGACCAGGGGACTCCTCAGCTCAGAGTCCATGAGGCCAGAAGCTGACATCCTAAATTTCTATGTAGAATGAATTTCAGCAAGCCAGCCAAACACTCTGCCGTAAAACTGTCCGGAAGACAAGCGGTGGTGTTTCGGGGGCGGATTTGGGGGGGGGGGGGGAGCCGGGTGCGGTACGCTCACGCCTGTCATCCCCGCACTTTGGGAGGCCGAGGGCAGGCGGATCCCTCGAGATGGTGGCCATTGCACTCCAGCGTGGGCAACAAGAGCGAAAACTCCGTCCAAAACAAGAACAACAACAGAAACGTGAAGTGCCGTCTGCTGTTCTTTTTGCTTCCCACCCCGAGAAGAACAGAATACAGCTGTTGTCTCCCTGCCCGCCTGCCTGCCTGCCTGCCTGCCTGCCTGCCTGTCTGCGTGCCTGTCTGTCTGTCTGTCTGTCTGTCTGTCTGTCTGTGACAGGGTCTCGCTCTGTCTTTCGCCCAGACTGGAGTGCAGTGACACCATTGTGGCTCACTGCAGCCTCAACTTCCCCGGGGTTAGGGGATTCTTCTAAGGGATCCTACGGCCTCGGCCTCCCAAAGTGTTGGGGTTACAGGCGTGAGCCATCAGCACCCGGCCTGAGTTCATACATCTGGTCTCACTACGCCTTAACCACACGCCCGTGAAGCACTCAAGTCAAGAGAGAGTCGGCAAGAGACTTTCAGCATTCTCTCCCAAAACCAGTGAGGTGGATGGCGGCCCTGTGTTTCCCAAGCTCCTGTGGTTTTAAGTGGCCACGCGT
>NC_133415.1:41050000-41060000 GCF_049350105.2 Macaca mulatta | reverse complement strand
CAGAGAGGCAATCCCTGAACGAGTGTTAGTGCATGACATCCACGCTCCCGGACACGGCGTGGATTTCACGGGGAAAGCAGTGCACATCACACTCCCTTCCTGTTCCGGGGCAAGATTTTGCTCCCGAAGTACCCATTTCTCAACCGTGTTCCCCAAAGTCCACCCTGTCGTGAATCAGTCATGAATCTAGTCAGTACGGTGAATCGCGGAGCAGCCACATCCCACCACGAAGATCGGAGTCCGCACACTACACATCGCCCCACGCGGTGTCTCCCCACAAGAACATCACCGCCGTCCTAGCCGAGTAGTGATACAGTGCCATTTCTTTCATTTTCTCTTTCTCGCTTGCTATTTATTTATTTATTTATTTATTTATTTTTGAGACAGAGTCTCACTCACTCTACAGCCCAAGCTGTAGCGCTGTGGCACGATCTCGGCTCACGGCAACCCCCGCCTCCCAGGTTCAAGCGATTCTCCCGCCTCCGACTCCCGAGTAGCTGGGATCACAGGGGTCTGCCCCACCGCACCCGACTCAGTTTTGTAGTTTTAGTAGAGACGGGGTTTCACCACGTGGGCCAGGCTGGTCTTGAACTCCTGACCTCCTGATCCGCCCGCCTCGGCTTCCCAAAGTGCTGGGGTGACAGACGTGAGCCACCGCGTTCAGCCCCTACGGTGCCATTGCTTGGAAATCACTCGTGGGAACACACACTTATGGGTCACGTGTGAAGAATTTTCCTTTGTCTATTTTTTTTCCCCTTTTTTTCGTGTGTGTGTGTGTGTGTGTGTGTGTGTGTGTGTGTGTGTGTGTGCGTGCGTGTGCGCGCGCGGTGGGACGGAGTTTCGCTCTTGCTGCCCAGGCTGGAGTGCAATGGCGCGATCTCGGCTCACTGCAACCTCCGCTTGCCAGGTTCCAGCGATTCTCCTGCGTCTGCCTCCCGAGTAGCTGGGATTACAGGCCTGCGCCCCCATGCCCGGCTAATTTTGTATTTTTAGTAGAGACGGGGTTTCTTCATGTGGGTCAGGCTGGCCTCGAACTCCCGACCTCAGGTGATCCACCCGCCTCGGCCTTCCAAAATGCTGGGATGACGGGCATGAGCCACCGTGCCCGGCCTTAGCCGTTTATTTTAAAGTCGAGGAGCTTATCAGGGAAATACGAGAAGTTTGGACATCACAGGTGACAGAGAGAAAGGTCTGCAAATGGCCCTTCCATCCAAGTGGGGACCCGGCCTCGATCTCCCGAAATCATGCACCCAGTGGGGAAGCCCGGCAAGGCCCGTCTGTGTAGATTCCTCTCGGCCTCTCTAAGCACGCACTTCTCACTTTGGTGGAAGGGGCAGGGCCCTCTCTGGGACGGGGGAATCTGACAGACAAAGAGACAGACGTAGAAAAAGAGAGATCGACAGACAGAGACAGAGAGAAACGGACAGAAAGAGCGAGAGAGCGAGAGAGCGAGAGCGAGAGCGAGAGAGAGAGAGAAACAGACTAGACAGGGAGGGGGAGAGAGGGAGAGAGACAGACAGAGACAGACAGACAGGCAAAAAAGAGAGTAAGACAGAAGACAGACACAGTGAGTGAGAGACACAGGTAGAGAGAGAGAGAGAGAGAGAGAGAGAGAGAGAGAGACAGAGAGACAGAGAGAAAGAGAGGGACAGGCAGACAGATAAAGAGAGTGACAGAGAAAGACATAGACGGACAGTGAGAGACAGAGAGAAAGAGACAGAGAGAGAGAGAGAGAGAGAGAGAGAGAGAGAGAGAGAGAGGCAGACAGACAGACAGGCAAAGAAAGAGAGTAAGACAGAAGACAGACACAGTGAGAGAGACAGGAAAGACAGAAACGGACAGAGAGAGACAGAGAGGAACAGACAGAAAGAGAGAGGGTCCTAGCCCAATAGCGATACAGTGCCATTTCTTTCATTTCCTCTTTCTTTCCTTCTTTCTTTCTTTCTTTCTTTCTTTCTTTCTTTCTTTCTTTCTTCTTTTTTTATTTTTTTATTTTTTTGAGACGGAGTCTTGCTCTGTCACCCAGGCTGGAGTGCAGTGGCGCGATCGCAGCTCCCTGCAACCTCCGCCTCCCGGGTTCACACCATTCTCCGGCCTCAACCTCCCGAGTAGCTGGGACTACAGGCGCCGGCCACTACACCCAGATAATTCGTTTGTTTTTTTTGGAGAGACGGGGTTTCACCATGTTAGCCAGGATGGTCTCGATCTCCTGACCTGGCGATCCGCCCGCCTCAGCCTCCCAAAGTACTAGGATGACAGACGTGAGCCACTGCGTTCAGTCTACAGTGCCGTATCTCAGAAATCACTCACAGGAACAGACACTTACAGGTCATGTGTAGAGTTTCTTTTTTTGTTTTGTTTTGTTTTGTTTTGTTTTGTTCCGTTTTGTTTTGTTTTGCACGAGGAGGTGGCGGGATGGAGTTTCGCTCTTGCGTCCCAGGATGGAGTGAAATGGCAGAGGGGACTCAGGGAGTCAACCTATGGCAGAGATGGCACGTCATTCAGAGCGTAACGTCCACAGCGAAAGGTGGTAGGGCCGGCACTTTTAAAGGCTGAAATCCCGGCGGCTCAGGCCTGTCGTCCTCGCACTTTGGGAGGCCCAGGAGAACGGATCACTTGAGGTCAGGAGTTCGAGACCAGTGCGGCCAACATGGAGAAACCCCGTCTCTACTCAAAATACAAAAATTAGCCGGATGTGGTGGTGTGCGCCTGTAATCCCAGCCACTGAAGAAGAATCACTGGAATCCGGGAGGCAGAGGTTGCAGTGAGCCGAGGGAGTGCCACTGCACCCCCGCCTGGGTGACAGACTGAGAGAGACTCAGTCCCTCCCTACCAAAAAAGAAAGAAAGAAAGAAAGAAAGAAAGAAAGAAAGAAAGAAAGAAAGAAAGAAAAAAAAAAAAAAAAAAGAAAAAAGAAAAAAAAAACACAGGGACCGCCACCGGGCGCAGTGGCTCACACATGTAATCCCAGCACTTTGGGAGGCCGAGGTGGGCGGATCACCTGAGGTCAGGAGTTCAAGAGCAGCCTGGCCCACATGGTGAAACTCCGTCTCTACTAACATAGAAACATCTTCGGAGCATGATGGTGGGTGCCTGTAATCCCAGCTGCTCAGGAGGCTGAGACGGGAGAATCGCTTGAACCTGGGAGACGGTGGTTGCAGTGAGCCGAATCGCACCACCGCACTCCAGGCTGGGTGGCTGAGTGAGACTCTGTCTTAAAACAACAACAACAACAGCAGCAAAAAAAAAATAGCAAACGCACAAAAAAAGAACAGGCCAAAATACTCCATTGTCACTGAACGTTCCGCCACCAGACCGGAAACCCCCTGACTCAGGTCAAGGAGGTGGTGTTTCCTTCTCTCTGTCTCTGTCTCTGTCTCTCTCTCTCTCTCTCTCTCTCTCTCTCTCTCTCTCTCTCTCCCTCCCCCCCCCCAACTTTTATGTCTTGTTCAAGCAGACATGTGCAAGATTGTTACACAAGTAAACTTCTGACTGGGGGGTTCAGTGTGCAGATGATTTCATCACCCGGATAACTCAGCGCAGTACCCGACAGTTTTCGTGGTTTGGTTTTTTGTTTTGTTTTGTTTTGTTTTGTTTTTCCCTGAAGATGTCTCTCCTTCCACACCTCCTCCCTCAAGTAGGCTCCCGCCTCCCTGGTCCCCCTCGTTCTGCCCACGAGTTCTCATTATTTAGTTCCCAGTTATAGATGAGAACACGCGGTCTTTAGCTGATCGTTGCTTTCATCTTCGGCGGTGGCGGTGAAAGAGGCATGACACGAAATCGACCCTTAGGACGCTCCCCTCCGTCCACACCCCACACCCCCTCCCCACACACACCCTCATTCCTGCCCCCCCTCCTCAAACCCAAGACAGGAAGAAAGGCAGATATTAAAGTCAGAGGTCAGCCTCCAAGACGGTGGAGGCAAGGGATCTGAAAGGGTGAGCAAGCGATAGGGGTCGGGGGATGTCGTGGCCGAGCTAGCAAAAATAGGGGACCGACTTTCCAGCCCCAGCACACCCCCAATCCTCAACCGCAGCTAGCCTCTGGGTGGGGTTGCGCCTGTAAAAGCTTCTGAATGGAGAGAAGCCCAAGGCTATGGAAGGCATCAGCTCCAAGTCCGGGAAGGGAACAGGGCTTTGTGCATTGGAATGGGGCTTTAGAAGGCGGTGCTGCGGTTTCCAAAGCGACACGCCTCGCCTCGCCTCGCCTCGCCTCGCCCCGCCCCGCCTCGCCCAGAGCGAAACTCCGTCTCAAAAAAATAATAATAATTTTAAGATAATAATAATACTAAAAAATAAATAAATAAATAAATAAATAAATAAGAAATAAATAGTTAGTACAGCGGTCGTGGTCGTGAATCATTCCCCGGAGTCCAGGCGCAGTGGCTCACGCCCGTCACGCGAGCACTTTGGGACGCCGGGGCAGAAGGGTTGCAACAACATGATGAGACCCTGTCTGTGCAAAAACAGTTGAAAAGGAAGGCCGGGCGCGGCGGCTGACGCCTGCCGTCCCAGCACTTTGGGAGGCCGGGGAGGGAGAATCACCTGAGGTCGGGAGTTGGAGACCAGCCTGACCAACATGGAGAAGCCCCGTCTCTAGTAAAAATACAAAATCAACCAGACGTGGTGGTGCATACCTGCAACCCGAGCTACTACTCGGGAGGCAGACTCAGGAGAATCTCTTGAACCCGGGAGGCAGAAGTTGCGGTGAGCCGAGATCCGCGCCATTGCACTCCAGTCTGGGCAACAAGAGCGAAACTCTGTCTCGGGAAAAAGAAAAATAAAACAATAAAAATTGAAAATCATCTGGGCACAGTGGCGCATGCCCCGTGGTCCCAGGCACTACACTCTGGAGGCTGAGGTGGAAGGATCGCTTGAGTCCAGGAGCGTCCACACTGCAGTGAGTTTGGTTTTGATGGCACCACTGCCAGGGTGACAGAGTGAGACGCCGTCTGTAAATCAGTCAAGCAATCAATCAGATCACTGCAAGGAGCTCTCTATGTCTTACTTTCAATAGGTGTCTCTTCAGGCCAAGCAGGCATGGTGCCTCACGCCAGTAATCCCAGCACTTTGGGAGGCCGAGGTGGGATGAAAGAAGGAAGGAAGGAAGGAAGGAAGGAAGGAAGGAAGGAAGGAAGGAAGGAAGGAAGGACAGACAGAACAAAAAGTTTTACAACCCTTTTTTTCATAGTGTCAGGAATTTACAGATAATACAAGTAGTTTAGGTCAGGGGCCGATGTTATTAGTATTACTTTTTTTTTTTTTTTTTTAACTCCTACGGCCTGGTGGTGGTGCCAAGGTTGTCTGGCTATTTATCTGACTTTTGTTTGTTTCTAACGTTTTGCTTTCTCTCTTTCCTCCTGTCTTGTGAACTAGGCAAGGTGGGGGGAGGAGGGCAGCAGGAGCAGTAGAGGTCTCCTTCCTCATCCCCCACTTTGAGAATTTTCACTAATTAGTGGGCGGGTTCCCTTTCATTTTTACTTTTTGGGTCTTTTAGCGAGACAGAGTGATAGCGTTTTATGTAATACACTTGTGTGGAAGTTTTCTGACGAGCCATGGTAGCTACAAAACCTTTTATCATTGGAAGGAGCAAGTGTAATACACAGGGGCGCAGCAAGCAAGTAAGTTTCTTTTTTTTTTTTTTTTTTGAGACCGAGTCTCGCTCTGTCACCCAGGCTGGAGTGCTGTGGCCGGATCTCAGCTCACTGCAAGCTCCGCCTCCCGGGTTCACGCCATTCTCCTGCCTCAGCCTCCTGAGTAGCTGGGACTACAGGCGCCCGCCACCTCACCCGGCTAGTTTTTTTGTATTTTTTAGTAGAGACAGGGTTTCACCGTGTTAGCCAGGATGGTCTCGATCTCCTGACCTCGTGATCCGCCCGTCTCGGCCTCCCAAAGTGCTGGGATGACAGGCTTGAGCCACCGCGCCCGGCCAGCAAGTTTCTATTACAAGTAATACACTTACAGTGAGGGTTTTACATTTTCTACAGCTGGAAACTCTTTTCTAAATGAAGACCTAGGATCAAACCTGTGTTAAACCTGAACAGGCACATGTACTAACTTTGTCATGTCTTAAGCAGGTTAGTTTTTAACTGGGCCTTAAAACCTTTTTTTAGCAAGTAAAACAGTATTTTTTAATCAGAGAAGTTTTTACGAGCCCGACGCTTGAACTTGCGGCGTCTGTTTGGGGAAAGAGTTGGTTAAAGTCATGTTATCTTGAGGCATTAACCCTTCTGCTTCTCCAGGCCATTGGTCTCTTACGTTAGCCCTTCTATCAACATAACATGAAGAAACATCTAGGCTGCCAGCAATGTTTTCAGCCTACTGAGGAAATAGGTTTTTTTCTGTTTTTTTATTTTTATTTTTTAAATTTTTGGCTAAAGGAGGAGGTTCTGGTAACTTCTGGTTTATATGTTTAAAGAATGACTGAAAGACCTTGCGATCGTTGCTGGGCTGGACGGGTCTGGGTTTCCTAAGCAGTACGTGTACAGTGGGGACACCTTACATAGGTGTTTCTTCTAGCATGGTTATGGGTGGGGGGTGGGGTGGGGTGGTAACAACAACAAAGCAATGTATAGCATATTCATATCCAGCAAGGACGAAAGAGGTCCTCACCTGGGAAAAAGGTTGAATACAGCGACAGAACAATAGGAAAACAGTTAGTATTCTAGGAAAACTATCTGTCTTAAGATTTTTAACTACATTGACTTGCTTGATGAGTCCTCAAGCTTCGGCCGTGCATAGACTAGTCAGCTGCCGGTGTGTGACTAGAGCAGGGCTTGTGGTCCTCAGCAGCAGCTTGGAGCTTGGTCTCGTCTCAGGATCAGCCGGGCTGGATGATCTGCGCCCTGTTAGCCGGTCCACTTGTCCTGAGCTGTCGGTGTTAGCTGACTGTGGTGGATCCAAGACGCAACACCTGCAACTTTAACAGCAGTGGGAGTGGACAAGGTTACAGTATAGGGCTCATCCTATATGGGTTGTAGAAAAATTAGGTTTTACTTTAAACAGAGTCCCTAGATTTAAATGGGTGTCAGGCTTATAGGCATTATTTTTCTTTATTTAATTATGAACACTTCGTATGGCTATTTTGAAAGGCTGCATTTGCCTTTTAAAGGTTAATTTCTTTAGTTTCCGGAGGTCACCTTTTATTTGACCTACGATTTGCGGGTGGCCAACTGAACACAATCTTACAGGGCAGATACCTAGTTTGTTTGGTAGGGGTGCACCTGACTCGGAGGAGGACCGTAGGCAAAAACCTGATTTTATCTTAAGTGAATTTCCTGGCATATATCTATATATCTATCTATATCTATATCTATATCTGTATCTGTGTGTGTGTGTGTGTGTGTGTGTGTGTGTGTGTGTGTGTGTGTGTATATATATACATCTATCTATCTATCTATCTATCTATCTATCTATCTATATCTATATGGCAACCCTTTTTTTTTCGTTTTGTTTTTTGGTCGCCAGTAGCTGCTCGCTCGAGTGTCCAGTTCATGCGTTCCACCTTTTGTTGAACTTTGTGGCCGATAGGCTGCGTGTAACCTCTGTTGTATTGTTAACAGTCTTGTTAAATCTTGCACTATTCCAGCTACAGCTACAAATGCTGGCCTATTGTCTGACTTTAAAATCAGAGGTAGTCTTAAACCTGGGGATAATGTCTTTTAACAGTACTTTAGTCACTTCTTGTACTTTTTCTGTCCTGGTGGGGAAAACTGTAACTTACCCTGAAAAGGTGCAAACAAGCACTAGCCTCCAGCAGGGGGCAGTCCTGTAAAGTCTATAAGCAAGTTTTCACAAGGTATGGCTCTTTTTCCTGTTTCAGTTTCTTAGAGGAGGAGTTCCCCCCTCCCCCCATCCCCACCCCCACTCCGCCCCTTTGTCACTGTATCTAGTGGCTGAGCCTTCAGTGAGAAATTGGAATCCAGATACGGCAGAGTCTTGCTGTTTGTAACTTCTAATGTGACCATGGGCTCCTGGGAGCCTAATGAGAAGGTGCCTAGTCTGCCCTAGTCTTTACATTCTTCAGCTCCCGTCAGCCTGATCAGATGAGTGTCTGGTTCCTCCAAGGTGCAGCAGCCCTTGGCCGATGGCCTCTTTGTCTTGCGGCCTTGGCCATTTCCTGTATTGCCTTCTGAACATTTACCCTTCTAGAGTCTTTTTTTTTTTTTTCCATCTCGCACATTAATCTCTCTCTAGCCTTGTCCGGCTCTGGAATCCTTGCCTAACTTGACTTCGGTCATGTCTACATCCACGTCCGCGGCCTCTCACAATGCTGCTTCCCCCCCCCGCGTTCTCACGCTCCTACGGCCAGCTGGTGGGGCCCGAGAAACGGCACGGGCCCTGCCCCCGCCCACGCACTGCTGTCTGTCTCTCCTGTTTTCTTTTGATTCTCTATCTTTACACTTGCTTTTAGTCTTTCTTTTTCTTTTGCTCTTTTCCCTCTTTTCTAGAGTTTAACAGGCTCTTTTCTTTATACACTTGGAGGGTGAAACAGGCATACCGAGAGTCAGCGTAAATGTTTACAGTCTTACCCTCACCGAGTTCTAAGGCCCGGATTAAAGCAATGAGCCCAGCTTAACGACAGCGTCCAGGGTTACCACCGCATATTCTGCACATCTCTCCCCTCGTGGGTTGGTGAAGCTGTTCCCGTCCACGCATAGCTCCTAGTGTACTGATGCCCAAGGCTGGTCCCGGAGGTCAGATCTGCTAGAGTACACTGGAGTCCAACACCTCTACACAGTCATGCTCGACAGGGCTCTAGCTGTCGGGAGCAAGGCGGTGGGTTCAGGGTGTTCCCAGTTTAGTAGCTCAATGGTTGAAAAGGGCTGATAGATGAAAGTCTGTTGCCCACCCCCCTCCCCCCGGGATGTGGGCCTGGTCATTATAATAGACAGGTCCTCGTATCTCCCTGAGAGGCATTTACAGAGCTCGAGTAAGACCAGATCTGAGATGGCCCACTTGACTATCTCGACTTCTTTCCTTGGCCTCTGGAGGCTCCGATCCTTCCCTTCGAGGTGAGACCTGGGGCGTGTCAGCTCCTGAATCTCATTTCTGAGGGGGTTGTTGGCCTCGGTGAAGCGGGGTAGGCTGGGAAACATGGAGAAAGAATCTGTGTTATCTCTCGTGGCTCCCGTAAAAACTGGCTTCTCTTGCCGTTTCCTGGGACTCCCTTTTTAAAAAAACTCTGTGTCTGCCGGCGAAGCCGCTCTTACTTTTACTTTTGGCTATTTTGCACAAAGTTGTTAAACAGGGCTAAATTAACGCTGGCTTTGTCTATAATCTATTTCGCCGTGAGTCCATATAAAGGAATTTGATCTAGGTACACAGGCTGTCCTCCGACCCCGTCACCACCTGAACTACACGGCCAATTGTTCTCTGCCTGTAGTTCCTTCCGTGGGCCATCCAACAGCAGAAGAGGGCAATTCTAATTCACCCAGAGTTCGTGACCTCTAGGGGGTTAACTGAACTCTATAATCTCCTGCAAAACCTTTTGTAAGGTTCTGTAACATGCATTTTAGTAGGGTAAGTTGTGACGACTTGATGACTTTCCTTTTATTTTTCTTTTTGAAACGTTTTTAAGAGGGCTCCTAGCAGAGTGGGCTTACTTTGTGTCTGACCTATGTTTCTCTCGAGACGAAACAACATTCACCCTACGAGAAGGAAAGGGTAAAAGGTCACTCAGTCACGTAATTCACACTAAATCAAAATGAAAGCTAAAACCAAAGTGTCGTTAAGGGCACACCTGTTCGTCAAGCAATTTAAGCCAAACCAAAATCAGGAGCAAGACCAAAGTGGCAATCAAGGCAGGCCTGTTTATCAAGCAATTCAAGTCAAGTCAAAATCGAAACCGAAACCAAAGTATCAACCAATGAATTCAAGTCAAGTCAGAAACCAAAACCAAAGTGCCGGTAGAGGCACGCCGTGGGTGATCAGGCCACGCTTCCACTCAAACGGAGTGGGGGAAGTTCCAAAGAGCAGTCTCAGCAAGTTTCAGATGTCCG